>NC_053022.1:330379204-330529619 GCF_003073215.2 Triticum urartu
TCTCCCTATAAACCCCTGCATATGCAAAGTTCACCTCCCCAACCGTGCTGACCAGACCACACAGAAATACAAACCCCTTATGTCTCTATAACAGGCAGGCACACATTTCAAAACTGAAGTAGGAACATTAGAATCATATGAAATTCGTATTTGAACAAATAAACTAAGCAATTATGAGTGGCGTAATGTTTAGCTTCAAGCGACACAAAGCAAGTAGGCAGATTGTATTCCATGTAAAAGATCAAAACCTATGTAAAAGCTGGAAATGACACTTTCTTTCTATGCAATGCAGTGTTTGTTACCCACACATGATGGAAGAGATCACATAGAGAAATACTATTCACTCATGTCTACGGTTCCAGTATTTAGAAACAGGGTGGTCCACCCTAAAAGAATATTGACAACAAATATGACAAGGAAAGCATAGATGTAGTGAATCAATCATTTACTTATGAGCTTACTAGGACAAGTATGCATAATTGTAACTGCAGTAAGAGACCGTCCAAAATCTGAATGAAGAAGTTTGTCTAGCACTTATTGTTTGCAACTAATCTACATGAATAATTGGATATTATATCGAATGAGTAAGAAAGACAAGTAAAATTGTCAACAAACCTGGCTTGCAGTAGTAATCTGGGTCAATGTCACTACGACCAACAATCCAAAATGACTAGTTTCTGTTCCGAGGGCCGGAATTTTGAAAACCTGTGAACTGTAGAGGTACTAAAGATTACCGAAATACATCTGAACCATTAAGTGTAGGTAGCATTGAGCACACAACAAACCCTAATGACAGTCCTGCCTAATGAGTAATGAATCAATTATAAAATGGGTGATGAGGAGTGGCTACTGAGTGTTGAGGACGTATCTCAGGATAAATCGGGTTGGCTTGGTGGGTGTTGCACGCCTGAGCCCTGAATGGACTGGGAAGGTAGGCACGGTGGCGCGCCCGGGCAGCGGTGACGCTATTGGGTGAACGGCTCCTGGCCTCCTGTTAGTCCGGCGTCTCCTCCTAGAGTCATGCCGTCCGGGGACAGCAAGTCGCCGGCGAGGCAGGCGGCTGGGGGCGAGCAGAGATCGGAAGCGCGCAGTAGAACAGAGGGGAATCGGGGCCTGGGACGACCCAAAATCCCAGGGTGGGCTGGCCCACCATGGGCACCCTGTAGAGATACACACTCGAGCGGCAAACATGCATTTTCGAAATTAATTTAGGAACATTTAGCTGACCAATTAAACAACTCTATTTTAATAATATCAGATTCGTATTTGAGCAACTAAGCTTGTTTAGCTTGATGGGTGGAGCAGTGTTATTATGACACGAAGCACGTATTCTGATCGTATAGTGATCATAAAAGGGGGAAACTCTAAGCATATTTTTTTAGCAAAAGAGGGTTTCCCCTCCGATTTCTATTAAAGAAACCACCACGGAACCAACATGATCAATTAAACCCTAAGCATGATCAATTAAATCATATTATGGTTGTGCCATGGCAGATTTGAAGCTGCAAACCAGAGAAATGAAATTTAGCATCCATTGTTTGCTTCGAACTAAGAACTAAATTCTAAGAGCTGAAAATAAAGTAGAGTAACCAAGTTAAGATCTATTTTCTGGTTGAGATCAAAAAGTTGAGGAGATATGAAGTACCACCTCTCTTGCGGCGCCGTGTAGGCATCGGGGGTGCGATGGCTGTCGGTGGCATTGAAGCAGATCTGCAACAGTAGATGGGTGCATCGTGGGATAAGTCCCTTTGCGGTGGAATAGAAGGTCGTGTGAGCGGCCCCGACAAAGAGGACGCCGCCGTCGATGAAGCGAGAGGACGCGATGCAAGGCTATTGGTCCATCGCCGTGGATGAGAAACGTCCATCTCTAGAAGTGGACGACGCGGTCTTGGTAGGCACTCCGGCATGGTGGAGGACGGTGGGGATGGATGTGGTGGAGGACGGCGGCGATGGATGGGGTGGCGGATGGAGGCTGGTGTGGGGATGGGGTGTTCTAGCGCGGATGGTGTATGAATGGGAAAATGGAGGGAGAGGTACGAGGAACCATGTTTTTGGGACACGCCTGTCTGAAATATGGGAAAGTTACGAACATAGCCCCCGTTTAAAATTTGGACGTCTCGTCAGTTGGGGATAGGACGGTAATCTCGCATCTTGCCAATATTTGCCCAGAGCGATTTCGGGCGAGGAGAGGGTGGTTGGAGCCCACGGTGTATGAACGGGGCTGACAGGTAGGGTGGTTTTGTCATGTCTAAGTGAAGTTACAAACCTGCCCCTATGGAAAATATTTGCCTACATCGATTTCGGCCAAGTCGAGTTTGTTTTTCCACCCACCGTGTATGAATGGGGAATGGAGGGAGAAACAGAGGTCTTTCAGACGAGCTTGAATCAAATGAGTTTTGCCGCCCATGTTTGACGCCCACCATGTCGGAATGGGCTCAGAGGCGGTCGTGTCACGTCTAATTGAAATTACTAACCTACCCCTATTTAGAGCAGTGGAAATCGGGCCGATGGATTGTCCGTGTAATGGGTAGACAGCAATTTCCATCTCCCAAACACTTGGCTTCGGGAAGCCGACGTGGGAGTGGACATTTTGCTGCTTCTTTCGAATTTTGGGACAATAAGCATCCACGTTTACCCTGGCAACTAAATTCGAATCCATTTTGTATTCCTATATGAATCTTTATAAATCATTCTATGTGTTTTTATATATCTTCAAAAGGACGACAAATATGTATTCCACTGTCATATATTAATATGATTTAAAAATGCCGATACTCAAATTCAGAAACTAGAATCCAGTTTAAGGTGAATTCGAATATTTGGAACACTTCATGTCCAACTCAAATGTCACACGCAGCATAATGTGTACTCCCATTTAGATATGTACACAAGCGATGTATCAAGATTCAAATACCGAGTCAATCAACCAAGAATGTACAGAACTAACAGACATATAAACACTTATAGAGTACATGGATCAATAATATCATCTAACATACATAAGCCAGGCCGCTATACTTTTTTTGGCTACAACAGCATCCTTTTTTTAGCCAGCATCTTGGCCCTTTCCGATGCGTGCCACTTATGCTCCATCTATACTACTACTATTGCCGAATCACATTCAGCCTGATTGGCATATTTGTAGGTCTGGCATAGCAATCCAAATGAAATGTCTCCGAGTCTTATCAATTAATACAGACTTGTGCTCAAATAAAATTACAAACAAAAAAAACAATTATTACATGATCTCTAAAACAAATGGTTTGATTGATTACATGAACAGACAACACAAAGGTTATTCAACTATGGAAAGAACATTTCACCTATGATTTACCAAGTAGGAATTTAATTTCCTTTTTTCCTTCAGGACCTTAACAATCTGGTCAATCTCAGCTTGCTTCGTTTTGAAATCCACCAAATATTTAATGGTTGTCTTGAGTACTACTTGTGATTGTGCTGTTTGCTTCCTCAACATGTCAACTTCATCTCTAAGTGCAGAAGAAGAATCTCTTTCTACCACTAGTTTAGCCTCTAGAGCATCAGCAATTGGCAATTCATAATGCACGATTGGGCCGGTGCCACTGCTATGGGATGATGCAACGTCCATGGGGACCTCGCTCTTTGATCTTGGGCTAACCTGTTTTGCCATTAAAGTTCCGATTGGATTCAGAAAAGTTGAAGTTAGCAAAACATCTCAACTGGGAGTTATAACAGCAAACCAGTTAAACAAACAAGGAATTAAAGAGTTTCAATTGGATGCTGAAAAGTAGTTATTAACATCATTGTAACCCGCTGTTGCAGCAGCAAAGCAGTTAAACAAACAAGTAGATATTTAAGTTAAGGCAAATAGGTAATTCTTAACAGTAAGTATCAAACACATAGATAGGCGCAGTCTACAATATGATTAACAGGTTGTGCCATTATGTAATCAGTAGCAAACTAAATTAAGCCAAGAACCGTAATTGAACAATTTTGCAATAAGTGGCTAACTAAAATTCCGAGAAGCAGGTAACTGAACTTATGCTAGTTCTTTGTACAGGCACACTACAACTTCTTTTCCGCTTATCAGGTTGTACGAAGGAGTCCATGGCATCAATTGCTTGGATACGCAGTCCCAATACTTCTTTCTTCCCACACTGCATGGGTAAGTCGAATGGTTAATCTGGTAAGATGGTGCGTCCTTGATATGTTATATGAGGACGTGTAGTCAGACTAGTTGTAGCCAAACAGATCACACTGGCTTTTACTGTATATTTCATGCGATTACTTTTGGCATATCGAGATCTGAGCAATCTACAATAGGATGAAAAGACCGGCATCCTTCACATTATTGGCGAACTCAGTTCATAGAAACAAGCAATTCAACCATTATCTGGGTAAATCAAAAGCGCCACCGGAATATTTTTCACTATCCAATCATACACGCAAAAAGGGGCGACGCCACCATAGGGGCTGTTATGGGCGGCCGCCTCAGGTGGCTGGAAAGTGTGCACCTAGTTTGGTCGTCCAGGTTGGCCCACGCTAGTTTTTTTTGTCCCAACGCACGAGCAGGCAATGTAAAAAACGAAGAAAAATGTTTGAATTTGGATGGGCCGATAACATAAGTGCAAGGCAGGCCCTATAGCAGGCTCGCAGCCCAAATGAGCGCCTCCCATATCGATCGACAGCAGGAAAATCCCAATTCATTCGCTCCAGCCTCCAGTCTGGTTCGCTCCTAACCTAGCCGCCGCTGGACAGACCGACACAGCACTTCCTCGCGCCCTCGTTGGAGGGCGGTCGCCGGGCTTCAAGCGAACGGAAGGACAAGAAGACGAAGATCCAACCCTGGGTGTAGCCTGCGTGGGAGGCAGCGGCGGTAGCACGGGCATGGCATCGAGGTTGCGCAAACGGACAGTCGCAGCTTGCAAGAGTAGCATGCGCAACGAGCAGGTACATCACATCCCTGATTATATCTAATTCAACTCTTCAATTTCTGGCCAATAGTTAAACCTGACGGTGTTGTAAAACTACTTGTATGTAGGGAATCTATGAGAAAATGAAACCAATTTCTACTTATTTTATAACTCCCCCAATCAATACTGAACTGACTGAATCTGATGTATCTAATCAATTTTCCGATGCAAACATACAAGCTCATGTTGTTCTTGAGCCTGAAGTGTCTAATGAACAGGCTGCTAATGAAGGATTTGATGCAAACATTTTACATGCTCCTGGTGATGAACATATAGTGTATAACGAGGGATCTAATGCAAGCATTTTGCAAGCTCATTGAAGGATTTAGTGTCTAATGATGATCTACTATGTTGAGGGAGACATAGATTTGCAGGCATTGATGACAAGCAAATTATAGTGCATTTTTATAGCTTGAGGAAACGTCGAGGCCATCTACCAGAAAGTTCTCGTATCATGACAACATAGCATAAATACTTATCTAATCCGTTGTTTGAAACTATTGGCATACTTGTGCGGGATAGATATATTGATATGCAGTTTGCGCACTGGTTATACGTGCAATTACACTTCGATATTTTCAGCCAGAGAACGAATAATTCAAGCAGGTACAGACCATGTTTGTAGTCCTTGTACACCATGTTGCATTTTGTGTTTTTTGGTGCTTGCATCATTTAGTGTTTATAATCTGAACTACTTTGGATCATTAGCTGGTTTTCAAAGTGCATGTAGCTTCACATTTCTCAAGTTATGTTGATTTCTGGAGTGCAAGTGCCTTCGTATTTTTTAAGTTAAATGTTCGCCCCTGGTAACTTGAATTCGTGGATCAGCCACTGCACACAAATCATACATGAATGCCAGTACGAATTAAATGAAATGCAGGGAATTACGCTAGCTCGTTGTACAGGCTCACTGCAGCTCTGCTTGCGCTTGGGATGTTCCATGTACAAGTCCATGTTACCACTTGCTTGGATGTGCAGGCCTTGTGCTCCTTGCACCCCCCTCTACATTTTTGACACGGCGAATGGTTGATCAAATAAGAGGAATCGACCTTGATGTTGTACCGAAGGGCAGATACTTACAAGGTTATACGGGTGTGCAGGATGTGTACCAGATCCCGTAGCGCCGTCATGCTTTGCTAAAAAATGGATTTGCTTGTTTCAGATGATATCTCCAGAAGAAATAAGAGTTAAAGTCAGAGTTGCATAGGCGTGTAAGCTAAGAGAGCAGTGAAAGGATATCCAAACAACGTCGGAACAGTGCACAAGGGAGTGACGTGTGGATACCTAGTTCGGGCCGGCGTTTGGGCATGCTCGCCTAGCTAGAGTGCGGGTCACTTCAGAGCCATTGAGGGTGGTGCGCTGGCGTTGGTTGGCCGCGCACAGATGCAGATCTTGAGTGGCAGCGAAGCGCTACGATGCAGTGGACTAGACCGTTGGTGAAGCCCGAACGGCCTCGGGGGCCGGAGGTGCGATGATGTGCTCGGTGAAGTAGCCCCGGTGAGCTGGGAGACGGCATCGGTGAAGCGCACCTGATGCGGTGGAACTCGGTGTCTGTGAGGCACGTCGGTTGCGGCAGCCGACATTGTCGGTGGACCACCTAGTGCGGTGGACGAGGGCGTAGATGAGGTAGCTCCGGTGCGGTGGTGAAGCGCGACCGGCGTCTTCGTCATCGTCGTCCGGCACAGAGGTGGGGAACGGTGGGGAAAGAGACGAGACGAGGGGCAATTTGAGGGTTGGTAGTGAATTAGGGATTTGAGCAATCTGGGCGCGGAAGGGGACGGTGGAGAAGAGAGATTTTGCAGGGCTGGAATTGGGGCCACCAGATATTTCAATCCGAAACGTGGAAGCCCGAACTTATATTGTCGTCGTCCTTTTTTTGGGGGGAGGGGGGTGGGTGGCTGGGTGCTACGCGTCCGTCCGGCACACGCGACCACCCCGACAGGACTATGCTTCGGTGCCTTAAGGCACCTGCCTTTGTGTCCATGACATGTGGGCCCAACAGGTGGCTGGCCCACATGTCAGTGACCCAAAGGCAGTTGGCTTTAAGGCACCGAAGCAGCGTCCACCCCGACATGACCCTGGTCTGCCTGGTGCGCCTACATTTGAGAATGCAAACGAATCTTCTTTCATTTGCAAACGAATCTGTATGTATTACCATGCCCGTGTTTTCCTTGCAATAATTAGTCATTCGAAACGAGATACTCCATCCGTTCACTTTTGTAAGTCATTTCAGACAACTTAAAATGAACTGTTTTGCACATTGTCTGAAATGTCTTCAAGGTCTTATAAAAGTGAACAGAGGGAGTACTATAAATTAATTAATGAGGAGTTATTTGAAAAAAAATCGAAACGGTACCCACGCTAACGTGGATTAGAGTGTGTGTCACATAATTAGTTATTTGAATTAGAGTGTGTCACGTAGTTAGTTATTTGAATTAGAGTGTGTGTCGTGTAGCGATCTCCTATTCTAACGTGGATTTCACATTTCACTGTATCCATGCTACTTTTTTAATACAAATTCATATGTATATGATGAACACCATGGTAGTGAGAAAACTTTTGGATGGATTCAAACATATGACCTACAAAATAGCACAACAAACTGAGTCAATGTCAACTTTTCGGAACTTAGTATGACACGAATTCGAAATAATTACCCGTGTGCCTGGTCCTCGGTTCAAATCTTACAATGTACACCGAATTGAAACATCGATATTAAGTCTCGTACTATGTACATTCAAATGTTATTTTTAGCCCCCCCGCACAAACACTACATACTTCCTGTATCGGTCAATCTTCCTCTCCTAACCACCTTAGGAAGCTATCGGTTTCCAACACACATTCATTCTTTCTCTCCATGTTTCGATCTCTAAGTCTCTCAACTACACAACCCCTTTTTCCACTCTGTTACCAAATGTATTTACCTCACACACCCGCCATTGCACCCCATGCCGAGCTCTCTCTCTCTCTCCCCCCTCTCCCTCTCCCCCTCTCGCGCTAAATACATGCATTGCCTATCTAGCCCCCCAACCTCTCGTGTGTACGCACGCACGTTGCATATCTAGGTCACTCCCTCGAGACTGTCTCACTCTTTCTTCCGCACGGCGGACCACACTCGCTCAATATCGCTCTCTTTATCCAAGTCTCATTTAACCTCGTTTTCTTTCACACATAAATGATATATCTCCCCGTTCGGGCCTCGGTCGACACACTCTATACTCTCTCACGCAGATTGTCTATCTAGGTCAGCCCATCCAAGCCGCCGCCACTCTTTCGACCTCATGGTGGGCCACGCTCACTCAATCTCTCTCTCTCTCTCTCTCCGTATGTCTCGATTGACCTGACTCTTTCTCGGACAAAAACAATAAATCACTATGTTTGAGCCCAATTTGACCTATTCACATTGTATACTCTCTCACGCACATCGTCTATCTAGGTCACTCTCTGCAACCCGTCTCACTCTTTCGATCGCACGGCGACCCTATGTGATCGGTTGACCTTGCTTCCTCCCACACACAAAATATATCTACACGTCTGTGACTAGATCATCTCTCAAGATCTATCTTACAGCCCTCACCCTTGCCAAAAAGCTCAATCGGACAATATCTCTCCAGAGCATATATATTTGTTCAATGAATGTCGGACCACACTCACTTTGTCTCTCTATCTATATGTCTCTCGATTGACCTCGCTTTCTCATACCATATCTTCCACGCGTTGAAGCTACTACCTCTCCATCCCTCGCAAAGCCGGAGCTATTTACATTGCGAGGGGCACTCCAACCTTGGATTAATTTGTGTAGGCATTTGTTCCGGTCGGTTTAGATTATATTTTCATAGCATTCGGCCCACAACTACTCCAAACACCGTTGCAACCCACGCAACTCCCCTAGTTGATTTCCCTCTGGCTCGGTCATCGCTCTCTCGCACGTCCTTTCTCGCCTTCAACGTCGCACCATGGTATTATTGAAAAAACTGTGTTGTTCTCTTTAATTATTATAAATAAGCTACAAAATTACACACCGATAGTCCACTTGGAATGGAACAAATTTCGACCCACAAATTAAAGTGCTACAAACTACACACCGAGGGGCCCACATGTCATGAAACAAATTTGGACCCATATACAAATTAAAAAATAAAGGATGAGGATCGAACATGCGACCGGGCCTTCAAGCCGCACGTCAATAGGAAACATACGTAGAATAGCAATGTTGTTGTACCCCCTTTGTTCACATAATGTTTTTATATTACCACAGCCTAATTAATGGATAACATGTAATATTATTTTTAGTACTATTCGCCTTCACTTACTGGTGGGTTCCATGTGTGCTCTCTCTCTCTCCTCCCCTTCTGCGTTTAGACGCACGGGCAAACAGGAAGAACTCGCGGGCGATGTTGCCGTTGACCATATCTGGACGCGTTCACAAGTCACGGCACCAGTTTCACGTACTAGCAGCACTAGTCAGTGTGTACGTGCAATGCACGTTAATTTGGAAGTATATTAAGTGCATGCGGATATTAACTACTAGGATATTATTTGCGTGTTGGCATGTGATTAGCACTATTTTTTGCATGAAATTAACTGCACGCTAAACGTGTTGAGCGCTTGACATTGAAGCAGTCTAGGTCGTTGGATGACAAGGAATACATGTGGCTTGATGACGTTTTATATTTAATTTGATACGGCTCTAGCAGAACATTCAATCGATCAAACCATACATTTCGTTCAGTCTGACTCCGACTTTAAATTATACGACGATCGATATAAAATAAACGGAAATGATAAACGTTTGGATTTTAAGCATGGCAATCCGAACGTTTTTCATGGCAAATTTAGACTACGCAGCGGCGGTGGGGGAGTCTCGCGGTGGGAAGCGGCTCCTCTGCCGTGCTTTGTGTGTCGTCGGGCCACTGACCGACGGCGACGGTGGCGTCTTGCGCCGTTGTTGGCATACTCCTGGACGTTGGCCTAGCTTCAAGGAAGGCCAAAATGTTCTGGACTTCGGAGTGAGTCAACTGACGGGAGGAGGCGACTGACGTTGGTGCAAGGAAGCGGTCGACGGCGACCATCCATGCCGTTGAGGGGGGCACTGGCACCCGCGCAGGGACAGGCGATGTCAATGGCGCGGCGTAGACATTCGTGTGCACGGGCACCGGCACGGGCGTGCACGTCAGTGCACATGCAGGCGCATGTTCTAGCAGGTGCACGGGCACCGGCACGGGCGTGCGCGTCAGTGCACACGCAGGTGCATGCGCTGGCAGGTGCATGGGCGCGTGAAAGTCGGCGGGGACCTTGTGGAACCCCGTGGGATCAAGCTCGGCGACAATGTGCGGCTCCCAGCTCGTCAATGCCACGGGGATGGGTGCTGGCGCAGTCGGGGCGACGGGAGCCGGAACGGGAGAGGGGACAGGCGCAGCGTCTTCCCGCAAGGCCAGTTCAAGCTCGTCCCAAAGCGCCTTATGTTCTTGAGACTCTGGCTGGGTGTCTTCCTCAGGAAACTGGAACACTAAGGGCAGATCGCCGTGATGCGGCATGGCGTACGTTTAGGTCAGGCTAGTTGGAGGTAGACGACAGAGAACCGGAGAGGAAGAGAGAGGATTGTAGCAATACCGAGTAGTGTGGGGTTGATTTTAAACTGCGGCGTCGACGACATTAAAAGTGGGAGCAGTTGGTACGACGGTGGGCGTCGGAGCCTGGTCAAAGGGCTTGCCTCCCGGTGAGCCTTCACAGTGGTCTGCTCACACGCCTCCCTGACAGCCGGCGCAGCGGTCTGCTCACACGCCTCCCGTCGACTCACACGCTTGCTCGGACGGCACCTGCCGATGAGAAGCGTGGACTCGTGGCGGCACGTAAACACCCACGGTTTCAATAGTGAAAGCGTTCGCCTTAACGTGACAAGTCTTTGTTCCAAAATACCTTGGCTCTTCATTTGTGCAACTTGTCATAAGCAGCTTGTCTCAAATTGAAGAAAAAACTTACGAAGTAATATTTGTGCCATATCACGTGACCATGCTTAGTTTCAAGAATTTATGCTCACTTTTGGATTTTCTGAAATTTAAGATCCAGGATTCGAAACAATATCATAACCTGCATCATGCAATGAATTTTCAAGCCGTACATCTGTCCTGTTGTATTTCTTAAGAAAGGATTTGGTCAAACATTTTGCTTAGTTAGACTTCAGACAAGTTATATATGCAGAGTAAAAGGACAATCCCTCTGTACCAGTGCATTGCCTGATATCTTAACTCAAGTACTAGGCACGAACAAACGGGCTCAATTCTATGCTCATCCTGGTGTAGTAGTAGTATTAGGCAATGCAGTTGACGGGTGACCTTGACGAGCGCCAACAGAGGGAATTGAACCATGCTCGACACGGTAGGTAATGTTGTCTAGTTACTAAAGCATCCCTCCATTGTTCATTGGTAGTCATTATGGACCAGGGACATGAGGGGAATTTCCTAGGGCTGGAATTCTGGCTGCCAGATATTTCGACTTGAAACGCTGAGGGTCGACTGGTTGGGGTTGCCTAATGTGCATACCACGCATGCCACCGAAGGACACGAGCCCGGTTTTTTTAGGATCAACACGAGCCAAGGTCTGGCTGGTACGCTGTTGGGTCCTACCATTCGAGAATACAAAAGGAACCTTTTAAATTTCCGAACGAATCTATGTGTATTACAATACCCGTATTTTCCTTGCAAATACTAATCTCAACGTGGTAATTGATTTATGACGAGTTGTTGAATTAGAGTGAGTTTGTGATATAGTGACCTCAACGTGCATTTCAAATTCCATGGTATCCCTAGTAAGTTTTCCAATGCAAATTCAAATTTAAAAGATGAACAATATGGAGGTGACAGAACTTTGTATGTATCAAGCATATGACCACACACACACACGCGCACGCACGAACACAACAACAATCCAATAAGTATAGTGCATCTATTTTTCCAAACCATGCATGTATGACACGAATTCAAAAATACTCCTTCTATTCCTAAATATTAGTCTTTTAGAGAGTTCCACAAGTGACTACATACAGATCAAAATGAGTGAATCTAGACTCTAAAATATGTCTATATACATCCGTATGTGCCAGTCCATTTGAAGCCTCTAAAAAGACCAATATTTAGGAATGATGGGAGTAAAATGTAAGACATCCATGGTCCTCAGTTCAATATTTAAAATGAACATGAAATTGAAACATGAATATTAATTCTAGTACTACAGTACATGCAAATGTTGTGTTTAGGCGGAGCTATGATTGTCGGGGGTCAAACCCTCGACCTTAGATAAAATTCTGGAGCTCTGTTTAGGGTTGTTTAGATTATATTTGTCCCCACCCTCCCAACCACCGATTGGTTGTGCACCCCCACCCCTCCTCCCTGGGAGAATATCATGTGCCCCCATACCTTAGATGCTATATGTCGATACGAGTTGCTTGGAGCTTGTAGATCTGAGATATATCATCTCACATGATGTGTCTTAATATTTTTGCTAGAAACCTTGATGAGTTTGAGAATTGCACACAATTTGTACAAAAACTACTTAGATGCCCTTTGATCCCATATCCAACGACCTCAAAGCTCGTATCACCATAGCATCTAAGATGAAGGAGGACATCATATTCTCCTGTATGTAAGAATATCATGTGCTAGCACACCTTAGATGCTTTGGTGATACAAGCTCTTCGGAGGCGTTGGATTTGTGACCCAACACCTCCTCGGTGGTTTGAATGGTTTTTTGCAGAAAAGCCCCAAAAGAGTTCGGCCACTGCTTACAAGCACAAATACTGCTCAGATGCCATTGGATCTCAGATCAAACGACCTCCAAGCTCGTATCACCGTAGCATCCAAGATGCGATAGCACCTTATCTTTTCTCGCACGGGAGAGTATGAGGTGCTCCCGCACCGTAGATTCTATGGTGATACGAGTTCACTGAGATCTAACGACCCACAATAGGAGGTTTGAATGTTTTTTGCAATATATGGCTGATAGAGTTTGGGAAATGTGCAGAAAGTACAAGTACTACGCATGTGCCATCTGATCACTGATCATGTGACCTAGATGCTCCTATCACCGTAGCGGGTAATTAAGCTACGGCGAGCACCTACTAGAGCATGGGGGAGCCGTTGGATTGAAGATGCAGCGGCACACATGAGGCCTGAATGTTTTATTTGCAAAAAAACCTTTGGAGAGTTTGTAAATTGCGCATAATTACAAAGACTACTCCCAAGCCATTGGATCTCACTTCCAACGGTGTAAAAACTCGTATCACCATAGTATCTAAGCTGCGGGGTGGATGTGATATTCTATGCCGCTGTCATTTTTGTTCGTAAACTTGCAAAATACGTGTAACTCGTGCCGTTACTTGTCTAACCGCGCAAAAGTGTTTGTTCAAAAAAACCATCCTACACTGAAATATCAGAACAACACACGGGGGTCCCACTTGTCATTAATAAAATTTGGACCTAAAACTAACAAATCTGAAAGACGAGATTCGAATTGGCAACCTGGACTACAAATCGTAAGTCGATAGCCTGAAAAAACGAACGGTTGTTGGCTTTGTCCCATAACTTGATTTTATACAGTACTTGCTTTGAGTAGAGTATAGGGAGTGCCTCGTCAACACGTGCATGACCGTTGTCTCACTTACTGGTGGGTCCCAGGTCTTTGATCTCAATCTCTCTTCTCTCCATCGTCTAACCTTTGCACGGGCACACGAAGAGCGGCGCTAGCTTGCCGTGGTGTTATTACAACTAAAAAAAGCTTGCAAAATAGAAGAATCGCCTAGAACAAGAGACATTGTGGCTGGTCGAGACGGAGCTAACCACATCTATCCTCCGTGCCACGTTTGCATGATGAAGCTGTGTGGCTAGTGGGGTGTTTTCGACCGACTGGCTGGGTCCCAAGGTCGAACCATAGGTACTACGTCTGATACAGTATATTTTTACACGCACATTTTTCCTCCGTGCCGAGACGTGGCACACCCTACTGCGCGGTTTCAGGGTCCTCCCGGGTGGTGCACGCATATATTCTTCCTGACGTGGGACGCCCAACCGCGCATTTTCTGGGTCCTCCTCGGTCGTAGTGCCGAAGCAAGTAAATGATTCGTCAAATCATGAAAGACCACCTTTCCCACCGAGTACATCAGTGAAGCACGGTGGCTAGCTAGTTGGGCTAGTTCGACCAATTAGCTAGGCCGCCGCCACATTTGTTTTTTCACCCCTTTTTTTATCTACTTGCCGGCAGGTAAATTTAAATATCCACCGCGGCGTTGCTATGGTGTTTGGGTGCGGCAGGATTTTTAATTTTTTGATTGACGGGAGCAGGCGCGATGGGATTTTTAATTTTTTTGATTGACAGGAGCAGGCGCGGCAGCAATTAGTCACGATGACTCCGCCTGTAAAAGCCCACAGCTCCCTGATGTGAGAAGTCGTCGACTTGTGTTTTACTGTGGTGGAAACCAAAAGATTCCCCGCTCCCCTCGCCTCCCCGTAGATTGCATTGCCTTTCAGCCGTTTCACCCCCTTTGCTTCCTCTCCCCATTGCTTCTACCTGGTGCCATGGCGGCGCAGCAGATCACGGAGTCTGAGGTGAGGCTCCTGACATAGGAGCTCCATGCCAAGGATGCGGAGCTCAGAGCCAAGGACGTGGAGCTCCGTGAGCTCAAGGAGGAGAGTAGTGCCATGCTCCTCCGTTATGTGCGGGAGTTCACGGAGCTTCAAAGCGGCAGGCATCCACCACAAAGATGCTCGAGGCGTCGGCGGCGTTGCTGCAGAAAGCGGGAGATACGATAGGCCGTCAGGGGAGCCGGCTGGAGCGCGAGCGGGCCGATCATGACGAGGTCCAGGATCGCCTCAGCCACTTGGTGAACCAAGTTGCCACGCACGTGTTGCAGCTGCGCGATGCCTACCGTCGTGCCAGCACGACGATGCCGGCCGTCGGGCTAAACCCGTTCGACCACCCGGTCGACTTCAACGAGCTGCGGCTTCCTAACCTAGTCTCCTTCTTCACCTATATCTCCGAGGAGTTGAGTCGTCTCCGCGCGATGGTGGGGGTTGAGCTGAACAAGGAGGGGTTGCGGGCTGCCGTCGCCCTTGCTGGGCAAATCCTTTCAGGGCTCCGTCACCGGAATCCATTCGTGCCATTGGACGCCGTCTTTAACGAGCTGGCTCCCGTCGACCGGGAGCGGGCTCTGCGGGCGGTTGCACCTGCATCACAAACATCGTGCGCCTCGAGAAGCAGAGTTACTTCAGTGGTGTTTAGGCGCCCTCCGCATGGGCATGTCCATGTCTCGGCGCAACATGACCGTTGGATCAAACTCAGGCGGTGCAGATCAGTCACTGTAGCACAAAGCGTGTGGGTGTGTTTGGTTGCATTCTCATCTCAATATAGTTGTTTCCTCTTCGTGTATTTTCGTCAACCTACTAGTGTGGACTCATGCACCCTTCATGCACTCTGCCAAACACCCAAAAGTGAGTCGAGAAGGGAACTTTTGCTCCCATCCCGTGCACCCTTCATACACCCTGCCTAACACTACTCGTGCTTCATATGGTTCATGTTTCGTGGAGTACTGTAGCACCATACTCTCTGTGCGCTGTGGACCTAGTTCTGTTAACATTGATCTCACCGTTCATTCTCGGTCGGACAGTCGAAAAAGCGGTACTATGTTACATATAGGAGTAGTTAACATGCACACATTATCATTTGTTATCGTCATATCTTACTACACTAGAAACAAGATTGTGTAGTACTGACGTATGAACCACTTCACATGCCTAGTAGTAGGAGCACTGTGTATGTTCAAGTGGCTGCCGTGTTTAGCACTCCTCCGTCGTAGGAGTGGAAACACTTGCTGTAATCAATTTTTTCTTCAGAAAAACAGTGGACATGCTCTACTATGTGGATCCTCCTCCAGCCATGCACTAAATTACTCACTTTCGCCGACGTGTGGGACAGTCAGCACCTGGGTCCACCAGCCATGCACTAAATTACTCCGTAGTAGAGTGATGGTAGACTACCCCGATCGAACCACCGCAGTAATGCCCAATGAGCTGTCAAATCACAAAACCCCCCTCCTTTCCAACAGTAAGTTGGACGGACGAAGCAACCATCATTTCACTCTTCTCTCTCAGCTTCCTCTCTTGAAGAAAACCCCCACTCGCTTCGCTTCTCCCTCATCTCGTTCCTCCTTTCACTCTTCTCTCCCAGCTTCCTCTCTTGGATGGATGCCAGAGCACCGGCCGACGTGATGTCTATGGCTCTGGCCAAAACCATCGAGGCTCATGGTACGAAGAAGCGCAAGCACCCCTCCGAGACTACCATAGACAAGCTCAAAGCCATCGCCCTGGCCAAGCCCCCCTCTCCGGGATCCCTCATTAAGCAAGTCCAGGTAATGTCTCTTGTTGACGATCTTTTTCTCGATCTTGATCATGTTTTTTCATCTAACACGCAGTACTAGTACTAGTAGTACAACTTTCTGGGTGATCTTGCATGTGATTTTAGTGTGCCAAATGACGGTTCTAAATTCCTCTTTTGACCAAAACTTGCGAGAGGTTGACACTGATTTCTTATAGATTACTTTCAACTACTCCCTCTGTCCCAAATTTCTTGTCTTAGATTTGTCTAGATACGGATGTATCTAATACTAAAATGTGACTTGATACATCCGTATCTAGACAAATCTAAGACAAGAATTTTGGGACGGAGGGAGTACTTTATGAATATCAATGCTACCTTTTAAGAGGGTATATTTGCCTCAGTAACTTGTTTATGGATATTGCATGTAATCCCTCTTCTCTCATGCCTTTGAAGATATGTTCTAGTGTCTTTGTTCACTCATTTCTGTGCGTATATGTAGTCATATATGGAGTATAATATCGAAAATCATCTTATATTTCTGAACGGAGGTAGTAATAAAATATGGTTTCTGTTTGAATTAGAACGAGGTCCGCGGTGGAGATGAAGTTCTCAAAGTCATGCCGTGTGAACTTGAAGACCTGATGATGAGTTCTACTACTGAACTATCCAGATGCTCTGTCCTTGTCGCCACGTGTCATGAACTAGTGTTTTCCTGTAGCACTGTTGTCAGGCATGTTCTCGAGGCTGTACTTGACCACAACAATTTTCCTGGCTGTGCCTTTGATTACGAATGGTGTGGTTCTTGTAAAGCTTCCCAACAAATCTGATGCAGCCTGTCTGCATCATCATGTTTATGAGTGGAAAGACCACTCTGTTAGGTTCTCCAAGGTTGACAATATGGTGATGGTGCATGTAGACATCTCACACGAAGTCCATGGCCTAGTCAGTTATGCGGGGTTCATCCCGTAGGTCGGTGGCAAGAAATAGTCTGCAGAGTTTAGTTCGAGCAACTTTGCTTGTCTGTAGTAAGTACTATTGTTCAGTACTTGATTTGTGTTTGTGAACCCTGTATTGTTTATTAGTACTGCCGCTTTTGGTGTGTGGTCAGTCCTGAGAACGGTCTATGTTAATGTCTGTCCACTCAATTCAGTCTGTATATTTTGAAGTATCCAGATCATATTTTTTGTGAGGACGGTTTATCAATTATGGTTACACTCCAATATATGTATGCATTGAAGGGTTTATCGCACCCACCGGGATTTCCAGTCCCATGGATGTTTGGTCCATACGATTTGTCATGACCTTTGGACTGTCCTGCTTGTGGGAGTAGGCGGGGCCCCTGCATGCCACGCGTAGTTGGATGATCAATCTTCTGTTTAGTACTTCAACATAGTGATTTCCTCGTAAGGATTCACTCGTGTCACATCAAGTAAATCTTCTTGATTTACTGTCTAAATCTTATTGATTTAATGTCATGTTTTCTTTCTTTTCCTGCAATTTTACTATGCACATTTTGCCATTTGATATTTATCACAGAATAAACCGTTTGGTTTGCTCTACGATGGCTATTTTTGCAGGTTTCACTTCTTATGTCGTGTTAGTAACGAAGGCACTGTCCATCACTTATATTACTGGAAAAAATTGGATCAGTCTGTTGTCCGAGTACAAGCTGAATCCCTATGATGAACTGCAGTTTGGTTTAACAAAAATGCCACAATTAGTCCTTCTCGCGTTTAAAAGAAATGAAGAAAAAAACTGGATCACGGTCACGGATCCTAGTCAAGTTAGAAAGCTGATCATAGCAGACCAGACACAATCGCCGCTGTCTCGCACAGGTCGAGCACCGGCAGTTGCTCTAGCACTAACAGCGGCAGCAGCTCAGTCTGATCTAGCTGAGGATTGGGCACCGACCACGTCAGTGGATCAGTCTGATCTACCAGAGGATCGGGCATCGACACCGGCACCAGCTCTACAAGGAGCACCATCTCCGGCAGCAGCAGCGGCTTCGGCACCTGCACCAACACTTGCACTTTCATCTGCTCCGGCCCGTGCAGTTGCACCGACAACAGACTGAGCTGCAGTTCGCACTTCATATACCAAAGTCCTTACAAAAACTGACATGTCCACCTTCTTGGTAAGCATTGGCCGCCCAAGTGCTTCGTTCTTTTTTCTTGCCATGTTGTTTCACATGATTCACTTTGTTGATCTAACTATTTGGGTATGTCTTATTGTTTGCAAACAGAGAATTCCTAGAGCAACGAGGGAGTCGTTCAACAATCCGGGCGACCGCGGCGAAGTTTCTCTTACCATGCGTGAGGATTGATGCTGATTGAACCTGCTCAATATACCGTAAGTACAAAGGATGGTCGCATGATGATTGATGCTAAAGGATGGTCAAGGTTCAAATCTAAATCATATCTTGCGGTAGGGGATGATGTCAAAATCGAACTTTCTCCGCAAGGAGAGCTGGTCGAAATCAACTTTGAAATTCTTCAGTAGCAGCGCGCAACTGCCGAATTGATCTGTCCTCCGAGAGATTTTGATGTAATAATCTGGCATGGTGAAACAAGTGTCATGTGTGTATAAGTAGTATGACACTATTATTTAGCACATGGTATATCGTTGATAGAATTGCAACTCTGATTGCTGGTTAGGAACTGTCGTTCGATTTCATTCCAACAGCTGTCATGCTTTCTTCAATTTTGTGTATTCGCCTTGCGACAGCATTTAAAACCAGCGCCGTACCGATCTCTTGCAATATGAAAAGCGCCAAGGTAGAACACACGGGCCTCCAAACATGCAGGGTCGGCCTGCGGCCCAAAGTCTAGAACCGTGAGCCTATCTGAGTATTATATTCTCAGCTGAACCCCCATAAAAAAAGATGAACCCCCATAATGCCCGTGCGTTGCAGAGGGAGTATATTTCTCGGCAAGGTGAGCCTATGATATAAAAGATTTGTATATTTCTTTACAGAGGGAGTATCTCTCTGTCAAAAAATATATTTATGTGTAACTAGTTACTCCTGTCTTTCTACTTCCTTTCGCTGATATGTGGGGCAACCGGCAACGGGGTCCACGTGCCATATGCACAAATTAGAGTGCACATCTTCACGGTAGACACACCCCGGTCGTAGCGCCGCAGTAATGCCGAATGAGCCGTCAAATCACAAGCCCCCCCTTTCCAGCTTTAGCAGTAAGCTGGACGGACGAAGCTGCAATATTTCACTAGGCCTAAATCCCCTTCTCCCTCGTCTGCTTGTTCAGAGAAAACACCCTCTCGGCGATTGCATACGGTTTTCTCATGGAGAACCAGGTACGAATTCTTCATCCATCCCTGATAAATCCAAGTCCCTTGGTCGCAGGTAATCCTAGGATGGCAGCCGCCGCCGTTGATGCATTTTTCTTCCTACTGAATCTAGTGTGTTTCATTTGCAGTGCCCAAAGTGCGAGTACCCTACAGGTTTCTGTGCCCTCGGTGAGACGCCACACTTGTTCCTTCTCAACCTAACAGATCATTTTGAAACGCACGCAGTATGTTCCTAGAATCCTCTTTTCTATCCGGGAGGGTGGGGATTTTTTGAACATGCTGTGTTCTCATATTATTTTTCCTGCAGTGTATTATTTGCTCTGTCAGAACACACGTACTCAAGATGCTCGGCCTTGCCATAACTGAATACACTAGTTTAATGGTCACAGTGAAGACAAGCCATGGATATAAGTTCCGAGTTGGGTTCATGAACCAAGAAGATCGCTACTTTTTTATGGCCGAACTTCGATAAACTTTCTCAAGTGTTACAGACTGAAAGTTGGCGCACGAATGTTGATGGAAATAGCAGAACCTAGTCTCATCTTCACTGCGATCTTCCACCCCAACGTCGTTCCAATTGTTCATCCATGTTAGTTTTGTATCTGGTTCTTGCTTGTTGCCTCAATTACTTCTTAATCCACCTATTCTATCTAACTAATCACAATTTAACTTTAGAAGTAGCAACAAATCTCTCACGAAGATGCTACTTCTAACTAATATTTTCTTATAATTGGTGGCACGTGTAGGTTTTTTCAGAGTTAAGCAGTTTGCTCGTTTGTTACTCTATAATAACTCGGCTGTTACTAATGGCACTGAAGTTGACTGGATCGACATCCACAAGTTCCTACACTTTATTGATCGTCTTGAGGTCCTTGTGGGGTATTTCAATGGTGGAAGGCCACGTGGGACATGTGTGCCACTGCTGCACTCGTTGAACAGGTACAACTGTGTCGAGAAACTTATGGTATGAGCTGTTTTCTGTTATATATGTTGTTCATAAACTATTGCTTATACACAGTTTTACAGCTGTGATCTTCTTGAAACAGGAACTGTTGAGTTCTATTGTTGCTATACAGATGCCTGACCATGGTCGGGTCAGACTTGCGCTTGGTCACAACATGATGTTTATGTCGACCTACTCAATTCCCCTTGGAAGTGAAAAGATACTTATTCATGGGTGGTCTCAAATAATGAAGGCCCGTCCATCTAGGAGAATAGGACAGAAGATTATGTTCATGCTTTTCCATGGCTCTAAAGCGAATATCCTGTTTATTGACCACGTTGCGAGATGAAGCCGCTTTCAGAAGGTTGTGGATGCGCGGGGTGGCGCTTGGGCCTTGTCCTGGGGCTTGGCGGCCTCACCCTTGGTTAACTGTAGGCAAAGTAGCATTGTTCGAGGCGTGCTTTGTACGGTTGAACCTGTATAAGTACTCATACTGCTTCCAGCTTTGGTTGTTAAGTGCCCCTGCTGGTTTCAGTTAAGGTTGTTAAGTACTCCTGCTGCTTTTACAGTCTGTCGTGTTTCTTCAGTCCTGTCTTCCTCCAGCCGCCAAAACCAAACTAGCGCTGGCGGGGCTGCCTGCTTCCGCCTCCCACGGCTGGCTGCGTTTCGGTGCACGCATCGCCGCCCCACCGTCTCCTAAATCGTTAACGCCGACGTCCTCCGCGCGCTTTGGTGCGCTCACCGCAGTGTCGCCCTCTCACGTTGTCAACATGGTCAACAAACAACAGGAATCGGTAGAAGTACGTGGAGAGGATGATAGTAGGGGCCCACCACGTCAGCGTATGGATAATTAAAATGCTTCCTCCTGGTGTTTTCCTGACATCTGGGACCCACTGAAAGAACATGCGGTGCCCCCATGTTTGGTTTTGGTAATTGATGACAATCTCCATGGACAAATGGTTGCCTTGAGTTATATTTGAAGGTTTTGTCCATAGGCTTTTCTTGGAGTACATGTGTTGGTTTCAAGGAGAGTTTGTGTCGACCAAGGTGATATTCAAGGAATTACCTAAAGATTGGTCTTGTGAGAGGTTGATCAAGACTAAGTCAAAGAGTGAATCAAGTTGATCAACCCACAAAGCGTAGAAGATGTACCGAGAGGGATCAAGTGATCCCATGGTATGGTAAGCATTGTCAATTACGCTTTGTGTACTAACCCATGGTCTTCGTGAGGGTTCTTTGTGGGGTTAGGTTGCGGTGTGCAAGTTCAAGTGGAGCATCACGAAGAGATCAAATTCTTGAAGCTTGCCGTCCTTTGTGGTGACAGTGGACTTGTGAAGATGTGCGGAAGAGTGGCTCACCCATAGTGGAGTATGGGGGAGCAATCAACTAGTCTTCATCGAGTCAACACAATCAAGAAAGGTTGCGGTGTGCAAGTTCAAGTGGAGCATCATGAAGATATCAAATGCTTAAAGCTTGCCGTCCTTTGTGGTGACAATGGACTTGTGAAGATGTGCGGAAGAGTGGCTCACCCATAGTGGAGTATGGGGGAGCAATCAACTAGTCTTCATCGAGTCAACACAATCAAGAAAGGTGGTCCAACTTGAGGGAGTCAAGATCATCATCATCTAGCTCAAGTGGACCATGTGCAAGGCAAAGGTTTTCCCTTGATAGGTTTTCTATTTTACCGGTCTCATGATGGTAGTTGGGAGACCGGGTTATAGGATCGATTGTCGTACTATCAAGGGGGGGGGGGCTTGTCGGATTTCAGGTTCCGATAGACCCTTGAGGTTCGAACACTGGGGTGCGCGCGGAGATTTCGCCTCCTACCTACCTGCACCTCTCCGCCTCGCTAAGATCTAAGCTATGGAAAGAACAACACGAGAGACACAGGGTTTATACTGGTTCAGGCCACCATTGTGGTGTAATAACCTACTCCAGTGTGTGGCATGGTGGATTGCCTCTTGGGCTGATGATGATGAACAATACAAGGAAGAACGGCCTCGCGAGGGTCTGTTCTTGGCTGGGGGGGACGAACTGCTAGGAGGAGTTCAGTCGCCCTTCTCTCTCTCTCTCTCTCTCTCTCTCTCTCTTCCTGATTGTTGATCTCGATCTCCCACTGATTCGATCTCCAACCTCCCACCTCCCCGATCTTGTGGGTGGCTGGTCCTATTTATAGAGGCCCTGGTCCTCTTCCCAAAAATCAAGCGGGAAGGGAGCCAACAATGGCGGGCTAATTTAAAGGGGGACAACTAGTACTAGCTATCCTGACAAAAGTAGTCTTCGCCTGCACAAAGCTCTCGTGGTGACGCCGTCTTGGGCTCCACGATGACCTCCGTCTTGCAGTCCTCCTGGTCTTGGTCTTGTTGCACCGAAATGGCAACCTTTGCCTGATGCCTCGGTACTCCGCGGCTGCGCTTGCTCCCTTTACACCAAAGAGGAAAGGAGGACACTGCACGGGCTGGCGCCCGCCTGGCGCCTTTGGTCGTCATGGCTTGCGTCACGGGCACCTCGTGAGGTACCCCGCCTTGATCTCTCCGCCTCCTCGTGAGCCAGCCTGATGAGGCCGTGCCTGAGGAAGCTCCATGTCGTCCGCCCCGCGAGGCTTGGCCCCTCGCGAGGGTCTTGGGTCTGTGTTGATGAAGATGGGCCATGTTGGGCCCCCCTTTGAGCCACGCCGCAGGCTGCAAGCAGGCAAGTCTGGGGACCACCATTCCCAGAACGCCGACAGGGCTCTCGATGTGTAGCTTGATCGTATCGTTCGTTGAGAGCTCAAACCATTGCATCCTTGCATCATCTTTCTTGGTTCTTGTTTGGTTCTCTTTGTGAGTCTTAGAGCTTATGGTCATCTTGATGACAAGCTCGAGTTCATCGAAAACGGAGTTCACATGCATCTTCTATGATGTTTTTGATGTTGGAGGTTATGCTCGTTCTTCTTTGTTGGAGGTCTCACTCCTCCATTTGTTAGGCATACCTCCCCTGTCTCTTCTTACTATAACCAGTCGCTGTTTTGATGCTGCTCGTCGTCTTGTTTCCAACAAGCTTGAGTTTGCTCAATTCGAAGCTCATATGCAGAAGTTATGGCAGTTCTTGTTTTCTAGAATGTGGTTTTTGTCGGGTCCCAGCGCTAGTACCGCGAGCCCAAGCGGTAGTACTGCTTGGAGCTCTCAGCGGTAGTACCGTTGCAGTGCCGCTCTTCTACCACCTCGATTTTGGGTCCTGCTCTTTTTGTGTCGGTTTTAGAAGTAGTTGCACGGCAGTAAGGCACGGTAGTACCGCTCCGGTCGGGCGGTAGTACCATTTCTGCTTCACCGCCGCCATACTCTGCTCTGCCTGCCTCTTTTGGTCCCGTGTTCTGCTCCTCCAGCGGTAGTACCGCTGGGGTGAGCAGTAGCACCGCATATGCGGTACTACTGCCCCAAGGTTCATGTTTTGTTGCTCCTTTTCCCTATTTCTTCCGCCTGAGCGGTAGTACCGCTCATGTGTGGGCTGAGCGCATAACGGTTGGATTTTCCCCCTCCTATAAAAGGGGGTCTTCTTCCCCAATGAACCTTATCCTTTAAGCTCGTGTTCTTCCCCCATTGTTGACCTTCTTCGATCTTGCTAACTCTCAATCCCTCCATGGTTTCTTGCTAGTTTTTGAGGGAAAAGAGAGAGGAGATCTAGATCCACATTTCCACCAATCACTTTCTCCTCTGTGTGAGGGGAACCCCTTGGATCTAGATCATGGAGTCTTGGTGTTCTCCTTCTTGTTCTTCCTCTCATTTTCCTCCCTATCATTAGTTGCTTCGGTGGGATTTGAGAGAGAAGGACTTGGGCACTACGTGTGCCCTTGCCATTGCATTTGGTGCATCGGTTTGAGTTCTCCACGGTGATACGTGGAAGTGAAGTTTGAGAAGCTTATTACTCTTGGGTGTTTGGGCACCCTAGAGCTTATTCCTCTTGGGTGCCTTGGCGCCCTAGACGGTTGGTGGTGTTCGGAGCTCAATCATTGTGGTGTAAAGCTCCGGGCAAGCGTCGGGGTCTCCAATTAGGTTGTGGAGATCGCCCCGAGCAATTTGACGGGTACCGGTGACCGCCCCCAAGGGTTGCCAAAGTGTACGGGTTCGGTGACCGCCCTCAGACCTTCGGGTCCATAGCTAGTAGCTCGATGGATTCTTCTCTCTCTTTGGATCTCAATACAAAGTTCTCCTCGATCTTCTTGGAGATCTATTCGATGTAATCTTCTTTTGCGGTGTGTTTGTCGAGATCTGATGAATTGTGGGTTTATGATCAAGTCTATCTATGAGCAATATTTGAATCTTCTATGAATTCTTTTATGTATGATTGGTTTATCTTTGCAAGTCTCTTCGAATTATCAGTTTGGTTTGGCCTACTAGATTGATCTTTCTTGCAATGGGAGAAGTGCTTAGCTTTGGGTTCAATCTTGCGGTGCTCGATCCCAGTGACAGAAAGGGAAATGACACATATTGTATTATTGCCATCGTGGATAAAAAGATGGGGTTTATATCATATTGCATGAGTTTATCCCTCTACATCATGTCATCTTGCTTAAGGCGTTACTCTGTTCTTATGAACTTAATACTCTATATGCATACTGGATAGTGGTCGATGTGTGGAGTAATAGTAGTAGATGCAGGTAGGAGTCGGTCTACTTGTCACGGACACGATGCCTATATACATGATCATACCTAGATATTCTCATAATTATTTGCTTTTCTATCAATTGCTAGACAGTAATTTGTTCACCCACCGTAATACTTATGCTATCTTGAGAGAAGCCACTAGTGAAACCTATGCCCCCCGGGTCTATTTTCCATCATATAAGCTTCCAATCTATTTTATTTTGCAATCTTTACTTTCAATCTATATCATAAAAATACCAAAAGTATTTATCTTATTATTATCATCTCTATCAGATCTCACTCTTGCAAGTGGCCTTGAAGGGATTGACAACCTCTTTATCACGTCGGTTGCGAGGTTCTTCTTTGTTTGTGTAGGTACGAGGTGACTCGCGCGTGGTCTCCTACTGTATTGATACCTTGGTTCTCAAAAATTGAGGGAAATACTTATGCTACTTTGCTACATCACCCTTTCCTCTTCAAGGGAAAACCAACACAGTGCTCAAGAGGTAGCAATGTCTTGTTGGCCTTGAAGAGCACCTTACAACTGTCTTCGTGCGTAGTGCCAAAGAACTGTTGCAATCTCCGGTGCTTGGCTGGATCGAACTCCCACAAGTGGCAGGTCTGGCTTTGGCACGGCAGGATCCGGCGAGGGAGCATCACCTGAATCACATTGACAAGCTTGACGTCCCTGTCCACCATGCGCTTGATGCGCGTTTGGAGTGTTGTCAGCTCGTCCGACGAAGACCAGTCCAGGCCCTTCTCTAGCCAGGAGGTGAGCCGCATCGGGGCACCGGAGTGTAATTCGGGAGCCGTGGCTCAGGTGGCGTCGCGAGGCTCTGTGACATAGAACCACTGCTATTGCCACCCCTTGACGGTCTCCATGAAGGTATCTTTGGGCCATGTGACATTTGGCTGCTTGCTCACCATGGCGCCTCTGCACTCTGCATTTTTGCCATCCACAACCTTCGGCCTCACGTTGAAGATCTTCAGCCACAGTCCGAAGTGGGGTGGGATACGGAGGAAGGCCTTGCACACGACAATAAATGCTGAGATATTGAGGAAGGAGTTGGGGGCCAGATCATGGAAATCCAGCCCGTAGTAGAACATGAGTCCGCGGACGAATGGGTGGAGAGGAAATCCCAGCCCATGGACGAAGTGAAGGATGAACACGACCCTCTCATGGGGCTCCAGAGTGGGGACGATCTGTCCCTCCGGAAGCCTATGGGCGATTTCCTTGGCTAGGTACCCAGCCTCCCGGAGCCTGGTGATGTCCTTCTCCTTGACGGAGGACACCATCCACTTGCCTTGCGCTCCAAATCCAGACATGGCTGGAGTGCTGCTTGGAGGCGGAAAGGATGGGCGCTGGAGCTCGAGAATGGATGGGCAGGGAGGAAGAGGGCGTGGGTGAAAGAGGTGAATCCTTATCCCTTAATAAAGGCAGTGAATATCAAGCGCCTCCCCACTCGCCTTAAAACTTGCCTATTCCCCAAGGGTCATGCAAGCGGCGCGGTTGGGTTACCCACGACCGTATTGATGAGAATCCCGCAATAAGGGGACACGATCTTTGCTTTGACAAGACGTGCCAATAAAACCGCATCTAGAAACATGGAGCAGGAGGCTAAAAACGGTTCGAAATAATGACCGGGCTATGACATGATGTCACGCTATGGAAGTTGTTAGTGTATCGGACTCATAAAATATTATACTCTCTGCGGATATATGTGGTGTTTGTTTTACAGAGCCGGACATGTTCTCTATGTTCGAGAGCTATTTTGGAGTATTCGGAGGAGGAACCGCCTTGCAATGCCGAAGACAATCTGCGCACTGGACACCTCGTCATTGAAGCCTGGTTCAGGGGCTACTGAGGGAGTCCTGGATTAAGGGGTCCTCGGGCGTCCGACCTATGTGACATGGGCCGGACTAATGGGCTATGAAGATACAAGAGAGAAGACTCTCTCCCATGTCCGGATGGGACTTTCCTTTGCGTGGAAGGCAAGCTAGGCGGCCGGATGTGCTATTTCCTTTCTATGTAACCGACTTTGTACAACCCTAGGCCCCTCCGGTGTCTATATAAACCGGAGGCTTTAGTCTGTAGAGGCAATCATAATCTTATAGGCTAGACTTCTAGGGTTTTAGCCATTACGATCTCGTGGTAGACCAACTCTTGTCACCCCCAGACTCATCAATATCAATCAAGAAGGACGTAGGGTATTACCTCCATCAAGAGGGCCCGAACCTAGGTAAAACTTCATGTCCCTTGTCTCCTGTTACCGTCAACCTTAGATGCAAAGTTCAGGACCCCCTACCCGAGATCCGCCAGTTTTGACACCGACAGCCATGTCGGCTGCCACAGACGCCCTCTCAGCGGATGCGGCCGCACTCAATGCTGATGCGACGGCACTCTTGGCGTAGGCAGCCGCGCTCTCAGCGCAGGCGGCGACTGAGGGAGTCCTGGATTAGGGGGTTGATAACCCACAAGTATAGGGGGTCAATTGTAGCCTCTTTCGATAAGTAAGAGTGTAGAACCCAATGAGGAGCTAAAGGTAGAGCAAATATTCCCTCAAGTTCTATCGACCACGGATACAACTCTACGCACGCTTAACGTTCGCTTTACCTAAAACAAGTATGAAACTAGAAGTACTTTGTAGGTGTTTTTGCATAGGTTTGCAAGATAATAAAGAGCGCGTAAATAAAAAGTAGGGGTTGTTTAGATAAAGAAACAATAAAGTTAGTATAGCGAGTGTGGAAAAGTGGTGGTAGGAGTTGCGAAATTGTCCCTAAGCAATTGACTACGTTACTAGACCGATAGCAAGTTTTATGTGGGAGAGGCCACTGCTAGCATGTCATCCCTGACTTGGAATTCTATGCACTTATGATTGGAGCTATTATCAAGCATCTGCAACTACTAACGTTCATTAAGGTAAAACCCAACCATAACATTAAGATATATTGGTCTCCCTTCAATCCCGTATGCATCAATTTCTATGCTAGGCTGAAGTTTCTGTCACTCTTGCCCTCCAATACATAGTCCTATCAACATACAACTAACCCTATGGTGTGATCCACGCGCGCGCTCATATGATGGGCACCAAAGGACAGCAACATAACCACAAGCAAATTAAATCAGTCATAGCAATTCATCAACCACCGATAGGACAACGAAAATATACTCAGAATCATAGGATGGCAACACATCATTGGATAATAATATGAAGCATAAAGCACCATGTTCAAGTAGAGGGTAAAGCGGGTTGCGGGAGAGTGTACCGCTGTAGATAGATGGGGGAAGGTGATGGAGATGTTGGTGAAGATGGCGGAGGTGTTGGTGAAGATCGCAGTGATGATGATGGCCCCCGGCGGCGTTACGACGCCACCGGAAGTGAGGGGGAGAGAGCCCCCCTCCTTATTCTTCTTCCTTGACCTTCTCCCTAGATGGGAGAAGGGTTTCCCCTCTGGTCCATGGCCTCCATGGCATGGGAGGGGCGAGAGCCCCTTCGAGATTGGATCTGTCTCTCTCTGTTTCTGCGTTCTCAGATTTTGCCCTTTCACCGTTTCTTATATTCCCGGAGATACTCCGATTGGGCTGAAATTTTTACACGATCTCTATCCAGATATTAGATTTCTTGTGGCGAAAGAAGGGCATCAACCGCCTTATGGGGTGGCCACAAGGGCCCAGGGCGCGCCCCCTGCCTCATGGCCCCCTCAGGCATCGTCTCGCGTTGATTTTTCTTCCCAAAAATCACATATATTCCAAAAAAAAATCTGCGTCAGTTTTTATCCCGTTTGGACTCCGTTTGATATTGATTTACTGCGAAACAAAAAACATGCAACAAACAGGAACTGGCACTCGGCACTGGATCAATATGTTAGTCCCAAAAATAGTATAAAAAGTTGCCAAAAGTATATGAAAGTTGTAGAATAATGGCATGGAACAATAAAAAATTATAGATACGACGGAGACGTATCAGCATCCCCAAGCTTAATTACTGCTCGTCCTCGAGGAGGTAAATGATAAAAAAGATAATTTTTTATGTGGAATGCTACCTAGCACAATCTTGATCTTATAATCTAATCATGGCATGAATATTAAGACATGAGTGATTCAAAGCAATAGCCTATCATTTGACATTAAGATAATAATACTTCAAGCATACAAATAAAGCAATCGTGTATTTTCAAAATAACTTGGCCAAAGAAATTTATCCCTACAAAATCATATAGTCAGGCTATGCTCCATCTTCACCACACAAAATATTCAAATCATGCACAACCCCGATGACAAGCCAAGCAATTGTTTCATACTTTTGATGTTCTCAAACCTTTTAAACTTTCACTCAATACATGAGCGTGAGCACTGGATATAGCACTATAGGTGGAATAGAATATGATGGTGCAGGTTGTGTGGAGAAGACAAAAAGGGAGAAAGTCTCACATCGACGCGACTAATCAACGGGTGTCGGTGTCAAAACCGGCGGATCTCGGGTAGGGGGTCCCGAACTGTGCGTCTAGGCCAGATGGTAACAGTAGGCAAGGAACATGATGTTTTACCCAGGTTCGGGCCCTCTTGATGGAGGTAAAACCCTACGTCCTGCTTGATTAATATTGATGATATGGGTAGCACAAGAGTAGATCTACCACGAGATCAAGGAGGCTAAACCCTAGAAGCTAGCCTATGGTATGATTGTTGTCCTACGGACTAAAACCCTCCGGTTTATATAGACACCAGATAGGGTTAGGGTTACACAAAGTCGGTTACAATTGGTAGGAGATCTTGAATATCCACATCGCCAAGCTTGCCTTCCACGCCAAGGAAAGTCCCATCCGGACACGGGACGAAGTCTTCAATCTTGTATCTTCATAGTCCTGGAGTCCGGCTGAAGGTATAGTCCGACTACCCGGACACCCCCTAATCCAAGACTCCCTCAGTAGCCCCCGAACCAGGCTTCAATGATGACGAGTCCGGCGCGCAGATTGTCTTCAGCATTGCAAGGCGGGTTCTTCTCCAAATTCCGTGTACCTACTGAATAATGTCTGATTTTCATAATGTAGCGCACCTTGGCTTCCACGCCCAATAATGGCCATCTTCCACGTGTCAAACGAATGCGAAAAGTCAGGGTGTTTTTAGATTCACACCCCGAGCCGCCTATTTAATGGGATGGGGATTCAGATCCAAACCACACCTTCTCCTCCCCACGAGTAATCATCAGAGCGCCTCCAACAAAGGTCCGTTCCAACATGGCCAGTCGTCACAGCTCCTCCTCTCGCCCTTCCAGTCCTAAACCTGGAGTCTGGGAGAGGTGCTGCATCTCGCACAGCGAGCTAGTGTCGCTTCAGGCCAAGGGATTTCTCCCTCAGGCCTATATGGTCCCGGTCAGAGCCGGACTCGCCACCTATAATGGTGGAGAGCAAGGGAGAGCACCCCCAATCCCTCCGAAGGAGAGCGGGTGTGCCCCGTCCCTTATCTAATAAGAGGACTTGGATTTCCAATTCATCCATTTCTCCGTGGGCTTCTGGAGTTCTACGGCCTCCGGCTGCACAATCTCACGCCCGGCTCTATATTGCATATCGCGGGCTTCGTCGCCCTTTGCGAGCTATTCTTGGGTGTTGAGGCTCATTTTGCGCTGTGGAAGAGGTTATTCTTCCTGGTGCCCCGCTCTAAGGAGGGGTCAATGTATCAAGTGGGCGGAGCTGAAGTGTGGCGCATCGCCGGGACCGGATATCTATCCGGAACCCCAAAGAAGGCGTCCGAAGACTAGCCTTCGGAATGGTTTTATATAGAGGACGTCCCGCTGCCGTATCCTGTTCGGATCGGCCTCCCTGAGTTCTACAGTGCTCCCTTAAAGAAGCGCCTGAGCTGGCGTCCATGGAGCCCTCAGAGGGAAAGCGACAGGGACACCAGTTACCTGATGGGCCGAATAAGATTGTTAGCCCATTCCGGACTGACCATGATCGGGGTTATGGCCGAATGCATTATGCGGGGGGTGCAGCCACTTCAGTATAGAAGCCACCCCATGTGGGACTTCAATAGGGAGGACGACGCCACCCGCTACGGCCGTAAGGGGCCGGATTCGGCTGCCGCTCTTCTAAAGATCTTGTCCACTTTGTATAAGGGAGAAGAGGAGGAATTTCTCTGCGTCAACCCACAGGGTGGATTCTCTATGCATAATCCACCAAGCTGGGTAAGCAGCCGCATTTACTTGCCCATCCGTTTTGTATTCCCATTGTTAAATATTTAGTCTAATGACTTCAACGCAGGAACTGCACCGGGCTGTTAAGGAAATAAACAGCCCTCCTCCACAACCCGAGGACCCAGGAAGGTCCCTCGACCCGGCCTCTCAAGAGGATCCGGACATATCTGTGGAGCTGATTGATGGAGTGTTCCATCAATTGAGCAAGGACAACGCCTTGGTGGCCATTATGGCCGATTACCCAGGGCTAATCCCGGCCTCCCAGGTAACCGAGAGCAGAGTCTCATCCCCTTGCGAAGGAATCCATTCTCACGCATTTCAGTTTTCCTAACGACAACCGTGTTTTGCAGGGGAGGTTTCCGAGGCAGGAGGCCGAACCTGCGGCGGCTAGCCAACGAGGGGCCGCAGGGCCCCGTAGGGTAAAAAGGAATGTAGTCCAGAATGACACGCCGGCGCAAAGGTACAACGCACCCTCTTTTTCCCTGGTGTTATTCCTTCAGGGCATATTAACGTTCGTGCTATCTTCAGGACGAAGAGACCCCACCGGACTATATCCGGAGGGGTTGCCAATCGCGCCTCCACCAGCCAGGCTCCAACGCCTGGCCCGGAAGTGGAAGCAAACACAAGGCGCGCACTAGACGCTCCTCCGACAGAGGATGCGGACAGGCTGTCTGCCACCAATTCTGAGGTGGAGAGTGCCATGAACCACAGGCGTCGCCGGACAGTTCTTCGCGACACTTGTTTCTCCCAAGAGGCATTAGATGCCTTCAATTCGGGAGATGCGTACCTCCGTGCCGCTCAAAATGGTTTAGCCAGAGCCACGGAGCAATATGTAAAAGACATACGGGTAAGAAAATTTTGGTAAATATATATATACCAGTAGCCCCGAGACTTGAAACAGTTAGAGTAACTGATTTAAGGATCATTTGTTATGCAGGTTCTTACAAAGAATAATATCGTACTATCCCAGGAGCTGGAAGAGTGCAAAGCCCAACTGGAGGCCGCACTAGCCGCAGCAGGGGAGCCCAAAGAGACCCCCTCTGGTAAGATACACTTCGAAAGATTAGTATTTTGCGAAGTGCCGCGTGGGTGTAAATCTGACAAATCATATTGCAGATGGTGCCGGACTGGATCCGGAGAGGCAACAACTCTTACGCCGGCTAAAGGCCGGTGAGAGTATGCTGACAAGGGTGAGGCAGGAGAAGAATGATCTTCAGGATGCCAACACCAAGCTGGACATTGAACTTAAAGATGTTCGTGGCCAGCTGTCGGACTCTACTAAGGAGAATCAGCGGCTTCGACGCGGCATATTTAGTAAGTGCTTGAGTGAATCTTTTGAAAGAAAAGAGTTCGGCGAGGAAGTCGACTAACAGAGTAATGTCTGTAGGTATGGTAACGGATCATCCTGCAGAGGAGATGCCCGGTTCTATGGGTGACCTTCTTCCCGAGCTCTCGCAGCTGCACGGGCGAGTTCGGCAGGCGATGCGAGGCGTTGCCCAAGTCTTATGGCCTTCCCACTCCATGCCAGAGGGCCTTGGAGAGCTTTCGGAGTAGCTTAAGGGAGCTCGGTGGCGCTTCCGGTTGTGGAAGATATTGGCCTGCCGACAAGGTGCTAGGGAGGCCTGAGCCATGGTGAAGACGCGGTACACGAAGTCTGACCCAAACCACATGGCCGAGGTCGGACCTGTGGGGCCTGACGGGAAGGAGATCCATGTAAGCTTAGTGTATGGCCAAGTAGAATTGGCCACAAAGTATTCTCAGTAGGACTGTAAGTTAGACAGCCTGTTAGATGGTATTGAAGAGGAATACAATCAGTCAGAGTGACTATGTAATTTTTAATTGACTTGTGTAATGCCTTCTAGCCGGATTGTAGATCTTTTGTCGTTGCCGACCTTTTCGCTTCAACCTCAGGACCTGATGGTCCAAAGTGTGTCCGAATACTCTACCGTTTATGTAAGAACCGGGGTATGCATGGAGACCAGGCGTAGGGGTCATTAGTGCTTTATCAGACAAGTGCCCAACTAGTTATGTCATATTACATGGTTAGTAAGAAACATCTTCCAGAGAGAATAGTTCCGTTAGGGGTTCCTTTCTCTTGGAGGCATGCCCTAAAGTGCATGTCCGGACTGCAAACGCAGGAAAATCATCTGGGGGCATATATATAAAAAAGTAAAAAGGGTCATCTTTTAGTTCACCGACCGAATATTCCCTTAAGAACGCTAGCTTTCGGCTTCACCCAGTCTGAGGTACACATCCGGCTGATCCGGCAGTAACAATCGCAGAGGTGCTCCATTTACCACCTAGCCGAACAATCGGGAACGTAGGGGTAAGCACAGGAGCCAGGCAACCCAGCTTGGCCAAAACTTAAGTCATATCGATCCATATAATGGCGAAGAAAAGGTACATGCGGAAGTTTGACACATGTGGTGGGCATGAAGCCCGAGTAGATAAGCTTCTGTTATAGAAGCCCCCGGGTTTAATGAGCGCAAGTAGCACGTCACTTGAGGAGCCTTTAAGGGCTATAAAAGAAAAGAGGGGAAGGAGAGAAATGTAAGACAGAAAATGTAAAAAATGGACAGAGGAAGGAGACAAACACAGAGTCCGGCGCTAGGCATAGAATCTTCGGAGATGGGCTGCGTTCCATGGGTTCGGCTCGAGTCGGTTATCCGACGCATCTCGCAGGCGGTATGCTCCACCAGTCAGGACTTGGTCGATTATGAAGGGACCTTCCCACTTGGGCTTCAGCTTGTCCTTTTTCTTGTCCGGCAGGCGTAGAACTAATTCGCCAATGTTGTAGTTTTTGGCCCGCACTTCTCTGCTTTGATATCTTCGAGCCTGCTATTGATAGAATGCGGAACGGGCTTTTGCCACGTCACGCTCCTCCTCTAAGGCGTCCAAAATGTCCTACCGATCGAGCTCGGCTTCCCTTTCTTCGTACATGCACACTCGAGGTGAGTCATGAATTATGTCGCAGTGCAAGACTGCCTCTGCGCCGTATACCATAAAAAATGGTGTGTATCCGGTGGTGCGATTCAGCATGGTCCGCAGCCCCCAAAGTACGGAGTCGAGCTCCTCTACCCAGTGCGTGTTAGATTCCTTGAGGGACCGCACTAATCTGGGTTTGATGCCGCTCATGATGAGACCATTTGCACGTTCGACCTGACCGTTAGTTTGTGGGTGATAGACGGAAGCATAATTGAGCTTGATGCCCATGTTTTTGCACCAGAGTTTTACCTCATCGACCGTAAAGTTCGTGCCATTATCGGTGATGATTCTGTGGGGGATGCCATAACGGTGTACGACCCCGGATATAAAGTCTATCACAGGTCCGGATTCGGTCGTCTTAACAGGCTTGGCTTCTATCCATTTGGTGAACTTATCCACCATGACCAGTAAGTATTTTTTCTTGTGGGTTCCGCCTTTAAGGGGTCCCACCATGTCAAGCCCCCAGACCGCGAAAGGCCAAGTGATGGGGATAGTTTGGAGGGCGGTGGGTGGCATGTGGCTTTGGTTTGCAAAAAGCTGGCAACCGACGCATTTTTGGACCAAGTCCTAAGCGTCCGCCCGGGCCGTTGGCCAATAAAAGCCTGTACGGAAAGCCTTGCTTACAAGGGACCTGGCTGCGGCGTGATGGCCACCGAGTCCGGCATGAATTTCAGCCAGCAGGTTCCGCCCTTCCTCTTCGGAGATGAACCTTTGAAGGACTCTGGTAGTACTTTTCTTATAAAGTTCGCCCTCATGGACTTTATAGGCTTTAGATCGCCGCACTATACAGCGTGCCTCGTTTTGGTCCTCTGGGAGTTCCTGCCTAGTAAGGTAGGCTAGGAATGGTTCTGTCCACGGGGCGATAACGGCCATTAGTACGTGGGCTGAGGTTATGATTTCGTTGGCAGAGCCTCCGATTATGTCAGATTGTTCGGCGTCGGACACTGCGGTTGGGTCCGGGCTAATATTGCCATGTTCCCCTTCCCATACTACGGATGGCTTGAACAGCCTTTCCTGGAAGATGTTGGGGGGGGGGACCGCATCGCGTTTTGCGCCGATGCGTGCCAGGACGTCTGCCGCCTGATTGTTTTCTCGGGCTATATGGTGAAATTCGAGCCCCTCAAACCGAGCTGACATTTTGAGGACGGCATTGCGGTAAGCTGCCATTCTTGGATCCTTGGCATCGAAGTCTCCATTTATTTGGGATATCGTGAGGTTCGAATCCCCATGCACCTCTAGGCGTTGAATGCCCATGGATACTACCATCCGGAGACCATGTAAAAGGGCCTCATATTTGGCTGCATTGTTGGAGTCTGTGTACATAATCTGGAGTACATATTGAACTGTGTCTCCTGTGGGGGACGTCAAAATGACGCCGGCCCCTAGTCTGGCCAACACTTTGGAACCGCCGAAGTGCATGATCCAGTTTGAATATGTGCCATACTCTTTAGGGAGTTCGGCCTCCATCCATTCTGCTACGAACTGGCCAAAACTTGCGACTTGATAGCTCACCGTGGCCTATAAGTTATGTCGAACGGGAGGAGCTCGATGGCCCATTTTGCAATCCGGCCCGTTGCGTCACGGTTGTTTATAATATCGTTGAGTGGTACTTCCGATGCTACTGTGATTGAACACTCTTGAAAGTAGTGTCGTAGCTTCCGGGATGCCATGAATACTGCATATGCAATTTTTTGATAATGTGGGTACCGTGATTTGCATGGGGTGAGGACATTGGACACATAGTAAACCGGCTTTTGAAGGGGGAATTTGTGTCCGTCCGTTTCCCGCTCGACGACGAGTACTGCGCTGACAACTTGATGGGTTGCTGCAATGTACAACAGCATTGGTTCGCTGATGTTTGGCGCGGCCAGGACAGGGTTTGTGGCCAATATGGCTTTTATTTCCTCGAGTCCGGCCGTGGCGGCATCCGTCCACTCGAAGTGTTCGGTGCGCCGAAGGAGGCGGTAGAGGGGTAGCGCCTTTTCTCCCAAACAGGAGATAAAGCGGCTTAGAGCCGCCATGCATCCGGTTAATTTTTGCATTTGTTTGAGGTCCTTTGGGATATCCAATTGTGACAAAGCTTGGATCTTGGCTGGATTTGCTTCGATTCCTCTACCGGATACAATGAAGCCCAAGAGCTTTCTGGCTGGAACGCTGAAAACATATTTTTCCGGATTTAGCTTGATGTCATATGCTCGGAGGTTGTCAAATGTAAGCCTCAAGTCATCTACTAGAGATTCGACATGTCTTGTTTTTACGACCACATCATCCATGTATGCCTCTACTGTTTTGCCGATCTGGTTTGCCAGACATGTCTGAATCATGCGCTGATATGTTGCGCCGGCGTTTTTGAGCCCGAAAGGCATTGTGTTGAAGCAAAATGGGCCGTATGGGGTGATGAATGCCGTTGCGGCTTGGTCTGACTCGGCCATCTTGATTTGATGGTAACCGGAGTATGCGTCGAGGAAGCACAACGAATCGTGTCCTGTAGTGGCGTCGATAATTTGATCAATGCGGGGGAGGGGAAGGGATCCTTTGGGCAAGCCTTGTTAAGGTCTTTGAAGTCAACGCACAGGCGCCAGGATTTGTCCTTCTTTGGTACCATCACCAAGTTTGCTAGCCAGTACGGATGTTTTATGTCTCTGATGAATCCGGCCTCCAATAGTTTGGCTAGCTCCTCTCCCATTGCCTGTCTCTTGGGCTCAGAGAAACGCCGAAGGGCTTGTTTGACAGGTTTGAATCCTTTTAGGATATTTAAGCTGTGTTCGGCCAGCCTGCATGGGATTCCTGGCATGTCTGACGGGTGCTAGGCAAAAATGTCCCAGTTCTCCTGTAGGAATTCTCGCAATGCGGCGTCTACATTGGGGTTTAATCATGCCCCGATGGAAGCTGTTTTATTGGGGTCCATTGGATGGACCTGGAATTTGCCTATTTCATCCGCTGGTTTAAAGGAGGTGGACTTGGATCTTTTGTTGAGTATCACATCATCCCTGTTTACCGTGGAGCGCAGCGTAGTCATTTCCTCAGCCGCTAGGGCTTCGGACAGTGCCTCAAGGGCCAATGCGGCTGTCTTGTTTTCAGCGCGGAGTGCTATGTCCGGATCACTAGCGAGAGTGATGATTCCGTTCGGCCCGGGCATCTTGAGCTTCATGTACCCGTAATGGGGTATTGCTTGGAAGATTGTAAACGCTTCCCGCCCCAGCAGAGCGTGGTGTCCGCTACTGAACGGGGCCACTTGGAATGTGACCTCTTCGGACCTATAATTATCCGGCGTGCCGAACACCACATCGTGTGATTTTTCCTGTACAGCACGCTTCCCGACTGGGGATTATTCCTCTAAAGGTTGTGTTGCTTCGCTCAATGCGGTTCCAGTATATTTCCATTTTTTGAAGTTTTTCCTCATAAATGAGGTTCAATCCGCTGCCTCCGTCCATGAGTACCTTGGTGAGGCGAAAGCTGTCCACTATAGGACTGAGTACCAATGCGGCTGGTGCTCGAGCTGTTTGGAATTTAGGTTCATCACTGGCATTAAAAGTGATAGCCGTGTCACTCCATGGGTTTATTGTTGCTACTTGATAGACTTTGGCGAGGCTGCGGAAGTCTCGAAGACTGTTAAGACTATACTGGAGTCCCTGAGGTGGCTTTCTGCGGCCTCCGGAATTAGGAGATCTTCGCCCCTTTTGGCCACCTGCCAGAGTATCCAACATGCTCTAAGGCTATGAGTTGGTGTGGCGTCCTCTGTACTATGAATTTTACAGGGACCATAAAGCCATCCCTCCAGTACGGTTCGATGCCCTGTAGAGGGTTTTGGTTTTTTGGTTTTTAACCCGGGTGTCTGATGATAATGCACCCTTTTATTTCAGACGAGGTTTCTATTCAGGGCCGGCTTGTCCCAAAATTTAGTTTCGGTTTTCCGAGCGCTTTCCATCGCACAGTACTTTTGTACTATGGTTGCCAAGTCAGCAAAGCGTGTAGGATCGCGACGACCTGTGGCGTTGAGGATTCCCTTGTCCGTGCAATTATTGCAGAAGATTGAGATTGCGTCTTCCTCGCGGCAGTCCTTTATCTTGTTCATGACCAGGAGGAACTTTGCCCAGTAATGATGTACTGTTTCTTCGGGCTTTTACCTGATTTGGGATAGATCGCTTATGTTCGGGTGGGTGGGTGGAATTAAATCCGGAACTTCACCCAATCTAAGACTCAGCGGCCAAGAAATTTCCGAACTCTGAAGTTTGGATTCTTGGATGTTGTCCGGTGAATCTAGCCCGTTGCCTGATTCTAAGTTCAGGTCTTGAGTTACATCCTCCCCTCCGCGGGTATCCGGCTTGGAGGGATCGGGAATCCGGACGTAGCTAGTCCTTAAGATAGATGAAGAGTCGCCGCACTGTGCCTCTACCACGGCAACGTGATGGGTGACTTGGGAGAATTAATTTCTCTTAGATCGGGTTTAAGCCCAACCTGGTCATAATCCGTAGTGACCCCCAAGGTGGCGATGCGATCCAAGAGCTCATTTATGGAAGAGAGCTCCATTGGATCTAACTGCTCGACGTGTTCCGAGCTGACGTGAAGATTGCTTTTGATGACCTGAGAGGTCACCGTCGGCGCAACGGTCGAACAGGCGGTCATGAGAAAACCGCCTAGCCGGAGAGTTTGGCCGACAGCCAAGGCTCCCTTAGTAACGGCTCCGTCTTTAAAGACGGGAAGAGGCATCCTTCCTGATTGCGACGGCACAGAGGAACTCTCAATGAAAGCACCAATGTCGGTGTCAAAACCGGCGGATCTCGGGTAGGGGGTCCCGAACTGTGCGTCTAGGCCGGATGGTAATAGGAGGCAAGGAACATGATGTTTTACCCAGGTTCGGGCCCTCTTGATGGAGGTAAAACCCTACGTCCTGCTTGATTAATATTGATGATATGGGTAGTACAAGAGTAGATCTACCACGAGATCAAGGAGGCTAAACCCTAGAAGCTAGCCTATGGTATGATTGTCGTCCTACGGACTAAAACCCTCCGGTTTATATAGACACCGGAGAGGGTTAGGGTTACACAAAGTCGGTTACAATTGGTAGGAGATCTTGAATATCCGCATCGCCAAGCTTGCCTTCCACGCCAAGGAAAGTCCCATCCGGACACGGGACGAAGTCTTCAATCTTGTATCTTCATAGTCCTGGAGTCCGGCTGATGGTATAGTTCGGCTACCCGGACACCCCCTAATCCAGGACTCCCTCAACGGGCTATGGAGATGCCCGTCAATTGATGTCAATGTGAGGAGTAGGGATTGCCATGCAACGGATGCACTAAGAGCTATAAGTGTATGAAAGCTCAAACTGGAAACTAAGTGGGTGCGCATCCAACTTGCTTGCTCATGAAGACCTCGGGCATTTGAGGAAGCCCATCATCGGAATATACAAGCCAAGTTCTATAATGAAAATTCCCACTAGTATATGAAAGTGAAAACTCAAGAGACTCTCTATATGAAGAACATGGTGCTATTCTGAAGCACAAGTGTGGTAAAAGGATAGTAACATTGTCCCTTCTCTCTTTTCTCTCATTTTTTATTTTTTTCTCTTTTTTTGTGGGCTTCTTTGGCCTCTTTTATTCTTTTGTAAAGTCCGAAGACTCATCCCAACTTGTGAGGGAATCATAGCTTCCATCATCCTTTCCTCACATGGGACAATGCTCTAATAATGATGACCATCACACTTTTATTTACTTACAACTCAATATTACAACTCGATACTAGAACAAAAATATGACTCTATATGTATGCCTCCGGCGGTGTACCGAGATGTGCAATGATCTAGTGTAGCAATGACATCAAAAAACGGACAAGCCATGAAAACATCATGCTAGCTATCTTACGATCATGCAAAGCAATATGACAATGAATGCTCAAGTCATGTATATGATGATGATGGAAGTTGCATGGCAATATATCTCAGAATGGCTATGGAAATGCCATGATAGGTAGGTATGGTGGCTGTTTTGAGGAAGATATAAGGAGGCTTATGTGTGATAGAGCGTATCGTATCACGGGGTTTGGATGCACCGGTGAAGTTTGCACCAACTCTCGAGGTGAGAAAGGGCAATGCACGGTACGGAAGAGGCTAGCAATGATGGAAGGTTGAGAGTGCGTATAATCCATGGACTCAACATTAGTCATAAAGAACTCACATACTTATTGCAAAAATCTATTAGTCATCAAAACAAAGTACTACGTGCGTGCTCCTAGGGGATAGATTGGTAGGAAAAGACCATCGCTCGCCCCCGACCGCCACTCATAAGGAAGACAATCAATAACTAAATCATGCTCCGACTTCATCACATAACAGTTCACCATACGTGCATGATACGGGAATCACAAACTTCAACACAAGTATTTCTACAATCCACAACTACCCACTAGCATGACTCTAATATCACCATCTTTATATCGCAAAACTATTGCAAGGAATCAAACATATCATATTCAGTGATCTTCAAGTTTTATGTAGGATTTTATGACTAACCATGTGAATGACCAATTCCTGTCATCTCTCTAAATAGATATAAGTGAAGCAAGAGAGTTTAATTCTTTCTACAAAAGATATGCCCACGCTCTAACAAATATAAGTGAAGCAAAAGAGCATTCTACAAATTGCTGTTTTCTATGTGAAGAGAAATAGGCAATCCAAACTTCAAATGATATAAGCGAAGCACATGAAGCATTCTATAAAGCCATACTCAAAAGATATAAGTGAAGTGCAATGAGCATTCTATAAATCAACCAAGGACTATCTCATACCAGCATGGTGCATAAAATAAAAGTGAAAACAAAATGCAAAATTCGCTCCAAGATTGCACATATCGCATGAACAAAACGAATCCGAAAACATACCGATACTTGTTGAAGAAAGATGGGATGCCTTCCGGGGCATCCCCAAGGTTAGACACTTGAGTCTCCTTGAATATTTACTTGGGGTGCCTCGGTCATCCCCAAGCTTGATCTCTTGCCTCTCTTCCTTCTTCTCACATCGAGACCTCCTCGATCTTCGAACACTTCATCCACACAAAACTCAACAGAAAGCTCGGTAAGATCCGTTAGTATAATAAAGCAAATCACTACTCTAAGTACTGTTGCAAACCAATTCATATTTTTTTGCATTGTAGCTACTGTAATATAACTTTTCCATGGCTTAATTCACTGATATAAATCGATAGTTTCATCAAAATAAGCAAACTATGCATCAAAACCCGAATCTGTCTAAAAGAGAACAGTCTGTAATAATATGAACATTCACCATACCTCTAGGACTCTAAAAATTCTACCAAAATTAGTAAAAATAAAAAAATTGTATAGAAAGACAGTGCAAAAAGTTTAAGAACCAGTTGACGTTCCAGCAAAAAATGTAAAATCGCGCGCTACAGCCAAAGTTTCTGTCCTGCACCATACAAACCAACAAGCATCTAAAACATCCTAAAGGAAAACCTTGGCACATTATTTTTATAACACAATGGAATTGTATAAAGGGATAATTATTTTTGTTGAAAAGTTTCTGTAATCAAGATTCACAAAGTTTCTGTGAGCATGAACGAAGTTCAAGGAGCTCCCCCACTTCAACCATGCTTGTCTCTCTCACTTTCACTTTCCTTTTTGAAAAAGTTTTCGGTTCCCCTCTTTATTTTTTGTTTTTAAACTTTATAAAAGCACACAAAAGAAATAAACGATTTTCTCTAAAACTTTCGGGTTGTCTCCCTGGCAGCACTTTCTTTAAATCCATTAAGCTAGGCATATAGTGCTCAAGTAATGGATCCACCTGGATCCCAAGGTATATCAAAGCCAATTTTAATTAACAATGATTTGCAATTTAGTAGTGAGCACAAGGTAACATATATCATGTAATGACGAAGTCTAACTCTCTTCCTATGCATCGGCATGTCATAAAAGAACAATTCATGCACACAAAGTAAATTCCAATGCATAGTATAAACAATTTCTTGTAATTTTTTCGTGTTGGAAACATAAAGAGGCGGAGATGTAGTTCCTCTCTCATAATAATTGCATGTAGGAGCAGCAAGCGCATGCATATTATATATATCAAAATCATCATGTGTAATAGTAAAACGCAACCCATCAATATAATCCTTAATAAGGAGCAAACTTCTCACCCCAGGCTTTACACTTTATGCTTCCGGCTCGTATGTTGTGTGGAATTGTGAGCGGATAACAATTTCACACAGGAAACAGCTATGACCATGATTACGCCAAGCTATTTAGGTGAGACTATAGAATACTCAAGCTTGCATGCCTGCAGGTCGACTCTAGAGGATCCCCGGGTACCGAGCTCGAATTCAATGCCGATATTGATGTGTTTATTGAGAAAGTCTCCGCTGTCCAAGAAGAGAATAATATTTTATAGGAATCTATGGAAGAAGAAATTGATGAAACTGTGAGCTCATTGGATAAAAAGATGAGGAGGAGAGAGAAGAACAAAAGGAGGAAGAGCGGATTGATCACCCATGCCCACCTTCTAATGAGAGTAACTCTTCAACTCATACATTGTTTAATTTCCCTTCATGCTTACCGAAGGATGAATGCTATGATAATTGCTATGATCCCATTGATTCTTTTGAAATATCCCTTTTTGATGATGCTTGCTATGCTTGTGGCCAAGATGCCAATATGAATTATTCTTATGGAGATGAACTTGCTATAGTTCCTTATGTTAAACATGAAATTGTTGCTATTGCACCCACACATGATAGTCCTATTATCTTTTTGAATTTTCCAAACTACACTATATCGGAGAAGTTTGTGCTTATTAAGGATTATATTGATGGGTTACCTTTTACTACTACACATGATGATTTTGGTAGATATAATATGCATGTGATTTCTGCTCCTACTTGCAATTATTATGAGAGAGGAACTATGTCTCCACCTCTCTATGTTTCCAATACGATAAGATTGCAAGAAACTGTTTATACTATGCATTGGCCTTTACTATGTGTGCATGAATTGTTTTTTTATGACATGCCGGTGCATAGCAAGAGAGTTAGACTTCGTTATTACATGATATATGTTACTTTGTGCTCACTACTAAATTACAAATCATTATTAATTAAAATTGGCTTTGATATACCTTGGGATCCGGGTGGATTCACTACTTGAGCACTATATGCCTAGCGTAATGGCTTTAAAGAAAGCGCTGCCAGGGAGACAACCCGGAAGTTTTAGAGAGTCATTTATTTCTATTGAGTGCTTTTATATAGTTTAAAAACTAACAAAAAATAAATAGGGGAACCCGAAATTTTTTAAAAAGAAAAGCGAAAGTGAGAAAGACAAGCATTGTTGAAGTGGGAGCTAGCCTTGAACTTTGTTCATGCTCACTGAAACTTTGTGAATCTTGATTACAGAAACATTTCAACAAAAATAATTATCCCCTTGTACAATTCCATTGTATTATAAAAATAATGTGCCAAGGTTTGCCTTTAGGATGTTTACAATGCTTGTTGGTTTGTACGGTGCAGGACAGAAACTTTGGCTGTAGTGCGCGATTTTACATTTTTTACTGGAATGTCAAATGGTTCTGATTCTTTTTGCACTGTCTTTATGTACGAATTTTTTATTTTTACTAATTTTGGTAGAATTTTCAAGTATCAGGAGTACGGTTAATGTTCAGATTATTACAGACTGTTCTGTTTTAGACAGATTCTGTTTTTGATGCATAGTTTGCTTGTTCTGATGAAACTATCGATTTATATCAGTGGATTAAGCCATGAAAAAGTTATATTATAGTAGAAACAATGCAAAAACAAAATATTAATTGGTTTTCAATAGTACTTAGAGTAGTGATTTGCTTTATTATACTAACGGATCTTACCGAGTTTTCTGTTGAAGTTTTGTGTGGATGAAGTGTTCGATGATCGAGAAGGTCTCGATGTGAGAAGAAGGAAGAGAGGCAAGAGCTAAAGCTTGGGGATGCCCGAGGCACCCCAAGTAAAAATTTAAGGAGACTCAAGCGTCTAAGCTTGGGGATGCCCCGGAAGGCATCCTCTCTTTCTTCAACAAGTATCGGTATGATTTCGGATTCGTTTCGTTCATGCGATATGTGCAAATCTTGGAGCGTCTTTTGCATTTAGTTTTCACTTTTCTTTTATGCGCCATGCTGGTATGAGGTAGTCCTTGGTTGATTTATATAATTCTCATTGCACTTCACTTATATTCTTTGAGTATGGCTTTATAGAATGCTTCATGTGCTTCACTTATATCATTTGAAATTTGAATTGCATGTTTCTCTTTACATAGAAAACCGCCATTTGTAGAATGCTCTTTTGCTTCACTTATATTTGTTAGAGCACGGGCATATCTTTTGTAGAAAGAATTAAACTCTCTTGCTTCACTTATATCTATTTAGAGAGATGACAGGAATTGGTCATTCACATGGTTAGTCATAAAATCCTACATAAAACTTGTAGATCACTGAATATGATATGTTTCATTCCTTGCAATAGTTTTGCGATATAAAGGTGGTGATATTAGAGTCATGCTAGTGGGTAGTTGTGGATTATTAGAAATACTTGTGTTGAGGTTTTTGATTCCCGTAGCATGCACGTATAGTGAACCGTTATGTAACGAAGTCGGAGCATGAAGTATTTATCGATTGTCTTTCTTATGAATGGCGGTCGGGGATGAGCGATGGTCTTTTCCTACCAATCTATCCCCCTAGGGGCATGCGTAGTAGTACTTTGCTTCGAGGGATAATAAACTTTTTCAATAAGTATATGAGTTCTTTATGACTAATGTGAGTCCATGGATTATACGCATTCTCACCCTTCCATCATTGCTAGCCCCTTCAGTACCGTGCATTACCCTTTCTCACCTCCAGAGTTGGTGAAAACTTCGCCGGTGCATCCAAACCCCGTGATACGATAAGCTCTATCACACATAAGCCTCATTATATCTTCCTCAAAACAGCCACCATACCTACCTATCATGGCATTTCCACAGCCATTCCGAGATATATTGTCATGCAACTTCCAGCATCATCATATACATGACTTGAGCATTCATTGTCATATTGCTTTGCATGATCATAAGATAGCTAGCATGATGTTTTCATGGCTTGTCCGTTTTTGATGTCATTGCTACGCTAGATCATTGCACATCCCGGTACATCGCCGGAGGCATTCATATAGAGTCATATCTTTGTTCTAGTATCGAGTTGTAATATTGAGTTGTGATGATCATCATTATTAGAGCATTGCCCGCAAAAAAAGAGGGGCCAAAGAAGCCTAAATAAAAAAAGGGGGCCAAACAAGCCCGCAAAAAAGAGAAGGGGGCAATGTTACTATCCTTTTACCACACTTGTGCTTCAAAGTAGCACCATGTTCTTCATATAGAGAGTCTCTTGAGTTATCACTTTCATATACTAGTGGGAATTTTCATTATAGAACTAGGCTTGTATATTCCGATTATGGGCTTCCTCAAATGCTCGAGGTCTTCATGAGCAAGCAAGTTGGATGCACACCCACTTAGTTTCAGTTTGAGCTTTCATATACTTATAGCACTAGTGCATCCATTGCATGGCAATCCCTACTCCTCACATTGCCATCAATTGATGGGCATCTCCATAGCCCGTTGATTAGCCGCGTCGATGTGAGACTTTCTCCCTTTTTGTCTTCTCCACACAACCTCCACCATCATATTCTATTCCACCAATAGTGCTATGTCCATGGCTCACGCTCATGTATTGCGTGAGGGTTGAAAAAGCTGAAGCGCGTCAAAAGTACGAACCAATTGCTTGGCTTGTCATCGGGGTTGTGCATGATGTGAATATTTTGTGTGGTGAAGATGGAGCATAGCCAGACTATATGATTTTGCAGGGATAACTTTCTTTGGCCATGTTATTTTGAAAAGACATGATTGCTTTATTAGTAGGCTTGAAGTATTATTGTTTTATGTCAAATGATAGACTATTGCTTTGAATCACTCGTATCTTAATATTCATGCCATGATTAGATATGTGATCAAGATTATGCTAGGTAGCATTCCACATCAAAAATTACCTTTTTTATCATTTACCTACTCGAGGACGAGCATGAATTAAGCTTGGGGATGCTGATACGTCTCCGTCGTATCTATAATTTTTGATTGCTCCATGCCAATATTCTACGACTTTTATATACTTTTGGGAACTTTTTATATTATTTTTGGGACTAACATATTGATCCAGTGCCCAGTGCCAGTTCCTGTTAGTTGCATGTTTTTTGTTTCGCAGAGTATCCATATCAAACGGAGTCGACACGGGATAAAACTGACGGAGATTTTTTTGGAATATATATGATTTTTGGGAAGAAAAATCCACGCGAGACGATGCCCGAGGGGTCCACGAGGCAGGGGGCGCGCCCTGGGCCCTCGTGGCCACCCCGTAAGGCGGTTGATGCCCTTCTTTCGCCGCAAGAAAGCTAATATCCGGATAGAGATCGTGTTAAAATTTCAGCCCAATCGGAGTTACGTATCTCCGGGAATATAAGAAACGATGAAAGGGCAGAATCTGAGAATGCAGAAACAGAGAGAGATAGAGAGACAAATCCAATGTTGGAGGGGCTCTCGCCCCTCCCACACCATGGAGACCAAGGACCAGAGGGGAAACCCTTCTCCCATCTAGGGAGGAGGTCAATGAAGAAGAATAAGGAGGGGTGCTCTCTCCCCCTCACTTCCGGTGGTGCCGGAGTGCCACCAGGGGCCATCATCATCACCGCAATCTTCACCAACAACTTCACCGCCATCATCACCAACTCTTCCCCCCTCTATGCAGCAGTGTAACCCCTCTTTTACCTGCTGTAATCTCTACTTAAACATGGTGCTCAACGCTATATATTATTTCCCAATGATGTATGGCTATCCTATGATGTTTGAGTAGATCTGTTTTGTCCTATGGGTTATTTGATGATCGTGATTGGTTTGAGTTGCATGTTTTATTATTGATGCTGTCCTATGGTGCTCTTCGTGTCGCGCAAGCGTGAGGGATCCCGCTGCAGGGTTTGCAATATGTTCATGATTTGCTTATGGTGGGTGGCGTGAGTGACAGAAGCACAGACCCGAGTAAGTAGGTTGTTTGCGTATGGGATAAAGAGGACTTGATACTTTAATGCTATGGTTGGGTTTTACCTTAATGATCTTTAGTAGTTGCGGATGCTTGCTAGAGTTCCAATCATAAGTTCATATGATCCAAGTAGAGAAAGTATGTTAGCTTATGCCTCTCCCACAAATAAAATTGCAATAATGAGTACCAGTCTAGTTATCGATTGCCTAGGGACAAATAACTTTTCTCGTAACAAAAAGCTCTTTACTAAAACTAACTTAGTTGTGTCTTTATCTAAATAGCCCCTACTTTTTATTTACACACTCTTTATTATCTTGCAAACCTATCCAAAAACACCTACAAAGTACTTCTAGTTTCATACTTGTTGTAGGTAAAGCGAACGTCAAGCGTGCGTAGAGTTGTATTGGTGGTCGATAGAACTTGAGGGAATATTTGTTCTACCTTTAGCTCCTTGTTGGGTTCAACACTCTTACTTATCGAAAGAGGCTACAATTGATCCCCTATACTTGTGGGTTATCACTAGTGTATATATAGTGGTTTTCTTTTTCTCTCCATATCAACCATTTTATATTGCGTACGTGTCATTGAAGCGTGAAATGATGGTTGCTTCTTCTAACTAATTTACTATGTGATTTGACTGCTCCTTTAGTGGCCCCTACACGTACTCCCCCTACGTGTATGCAACAGTCACACGTACACGTGGACGCAAAAATGTGTGCGAAGCCCTAATGCATGCATGTTTGAGCACACGACAGAACACACACGGTCACGCTCAAGTGCTCAACCTACATGTGCATGAACACACATACTCAGCCAGGATGAGCTAGTGACCGTATTAACACCGGAAAATGTATATATTGAGCGCAATGAGCGTATTATGAAGTCCAATGACCATATTTTTACAAATATACAGTGACAGACAATGTATTTATCTCGTTTGAAATTAAGCCATATTAACCGGGGAGGAGGCAGTATGGACTAGCATTATTTTGATGTGTCCCGTCAACTTGCCGAACAAGGAGAAGCTTGCAGGACGGGAGAAGCTTGTGCGCGGTGGCTCGCAGGACAAGGAGAAACTTTTGACTAATGCAAGCTCTCCCTCACTCAGGCGGTGGTTGTGCAACAGTTAATTCGGTGTCAGATTGCCAGAAGCACACAATATACTAGTACTATTATTGTTCGACTTCCCGAAGAGGCGAACAACCAAGCGCAAACTTTACTAGTACTAGTACTACTACTATAGTCTATAGAGGTATGTACTATACTAGTACTAGGAACCGGGTGGAGGAGCGTCTGCACTCTTATTATATTTTTAAAATGAGATAAAGCAATCTTCAACACATTTGGTTCTCTTCGAGGGTTCTCGCATGTGTTAATGGAAGTTGATTACATGGAACACTCGCCACAATTCTCACTTAATTCTGGCTCATATCATGTTACAAATAGGAGCGCTCGGTAATATTTCCTCTTTTTTGTTATTCAGCATGTAAACAGGTCAACAAAACTTGTGGCACATCTTTGTGCGAACCGTGCTTGCTGCACTTTGAATGTGGCCGAGAGCTGGCTTGATGAAACACCTCGCTTCCTACTTCTTTTTTGCGGGGTACCTCGCTTCCTAGTGACCAGTGTCTTGGCTGATCGTCCTAAGAATGCTTATATATGAATAAAGCTCTCTCATTTACCCGCAAAAAATATTAAGCCATATTAACCGGAAAGGAGGGAGTATGGACTAGCACTACTTTTTGATGTGTCCCGTCAACTCACAGAACGAGGAGAAGCTTGCAGGACAAGGTGAAGCTCGCTTACGCCTTTTGACTAATGCAACCTACCCTCGCCCAGGCGGTGGACATGCATCAGTTCATTCGGTGTCAGATTGCCAGAGGCATACATTGTAGTACCGAACATGCGAAGTACCATCATTGTTCGACTTCACGAAGAGGCGAAGAGCCAAGCGCAAGGTTTAGTAGTACGAGTAGTACTGCTACTAGAACCGCATGGTGGAGCGTCTGTACTCTTATTTTTTTAATCTCTGATGAAGTACACATTTATTCCGGAGAAGGGCGGAAAATGGCAGCCCAACATGTAATGATGATATCGATCAACCATGCTCGAATATATCTTGGCCTCCGTGCGAGCCCGTCTGTGTGTTCTCGCTCCTCGTCTCTCTCAAGGAACGGCGGGTTGGCCATTTTGCCGTCAATTGAGATTGGTTTGCTCACACTTTGGTCACACATGTCAGTGATATGCCAAGAGGAGGTGCGTTGACCGACTGGCCATACGTGTACTTGGTTTTGCACCTTCATACTACTCCTCCCCACGTCACAGTTTACAGGGCGCGCTTCGTTATGATGCATTTGTCTCAATGCATTTCCACCACCAGAGAGACTTTAGATGCGTTTGGTTTAATGCTCAATTAATTAGGGCGTGGTAACCGCAATCAAGTCCATAATTTTCTCTCGATGTACTACGGAGTGGAGTAAGTGCATGCATGTGTGTACCCGGGGTGGAAGCATTGCATGCATGTGTGTATGCATTATTTCCTCTAGTAATAGACGTCGTGCTATAACTACCAATGCTATTTTTCAGGCCGATCGCTAGTCGCCTTGGTCCTAGAGATTTTTTCTTTTTCTGAAGCGCACTCTATAAACAGTGACGGATGGAGTAGTATGAGCGGATTCAAAGAAGAGCGTATTGATGGTTGCTTCTTCCGAGCAACTTACAATGGGAAAGGTGGGGATTATGATTTGACTCCTCATTACTCACTATTAATGCGGCGCAACGACCGGGCTGAGTCTCCCATGCGGTTGTGCACTACCCCCTCGGTTCTTAAATATACTCCGGAGTATTTGTCTTTCTAGAGATTTCAACGAGTGACTACTCAAATATTTGTCTTTTTAGAGATTCAAGTGGACTACTACATATGGATCTATATAGACATATTTTAGAGTGTATATTCACTCATTTTGCTCCGTATGTAGTCACTTGCTGAAATCTCTAGAAAGACAAATATTTAGGAACGGAGGGAGTACACATACGAAGCAAAATGAGTGAATCTACACTCTAAAATATGCCCATTTGAAATTTGTAAAAAGACAAATATTTAGGAACGAAGGAGTATAACTTTGTGCATGGCACAAGGACCCGGATGCCGAAGAGGCTTCTGGCAATGCTATCAAGCTTCTAGCATTTGTTTACATAATTGACGTACTATACAAATAATTTTCCAGCGACATGAAATTGTACAATGGTGTGAGCTTTCAGCTTTTGTTTCGTGTGTATTGCCATCGATGCTCTTTCGGAAACAATAAAAAACTAACTTACTTGCTAATGCATCTCAATTATTAGCAGATCAGAGCTAATATTTACATCACAACTGAAGACAAAGTTGTGAGTAGGTGTTCGATTAAAATTGATCCATGCTTTCATTGGCAGCAACGTCCCCCCAGCTGTCTAAATCAACAAGGCGTGTTGGGAAAAGAAGTAGTTGTATGGAGCATGCAACATTCCGATCATTTTGTGCAGTTCCACTAAAATACAGCTGAGTGTCCTTGTTCCAAAGATATTAAGTGTGATTATGATAATAGAGGACTGCTGATGAAACAATAAACACACAAATAGAAGCTGGTCACCTTTGCAGTCTCTCTTAAGACTAACTAGTTGGAGAAGATTAGGCTTGGAGTTGGATGAGGAGGATAGAGAAAAACCAATCTCCCTTTGTGCAGTCGCACTGAAATGTAGAGACGTTGCCCGTGTGACATTTTTAGTACAACTGCACAAAACACTCTTAAGAAAAAAGTGATTTGTGCAGTTCACCAAAAGGTCGCAATAGCAACGAGGTGAAATGGATAGCCCTGTTTGCAAAAAAGAGGTAGAAAGGAAACAATTACTGGCCAATAACAGTTGATGACACATGCGACGACAAAAAATAAGCATATTCCTTGTCCTAAGGGAAGATAACAACATGGTTGTGGTTGTCTAAAATGGTGTGAGGATGAGATTGCAATATGGAAAGTATGCCGGACGAGCTATGTTTTGGTCAAAGAACTATGGAAGATCCACATGCAGCGACATGGGAAGACGGGCAGTGGAGCAAGGCCGGAGGGGATACCTGGAGGTCGTCGGGATGTAACTAGGTGAGCGGCGGCGGGGGAATCTGCCCATACTGCGGCAGCGAGCAGGTGGCGTAGGCCCTACCGCGCTGGAGCTTGGTTAGAGAGAATGGAGTGTACAGCAGATCGGGACATGCTGCCTTGGCGGCGTCGAATGAAGAAACGATGCACGTCCTCCCTTTCCGCTGGCAAACGGGATGCGGCCAAATCAGTGACCAACGGTGAGGGAGAGAGAGAGGCCACCGCAGCCTTGTGTGAGATACTCTGAAGAGAGACAAACCAGGCAGGCAGGCTCCATTGTATATAGTGGAGCGGACTACCTTTTTTGTCCATAAAAATCGTTTTATATTCTATGTACGTACCATTGAGCGATATAACTTTATTTAAAAATAATGCGCCAACACATCAAGTCGAACTTTGTTTCATGCACCCGTGGTACACGACCTCCGTAGGTAAACAATCGCTACACGCGTTCAAATTAGCACGTGGGCTGCCATTTCGTACAGAAATGAGCTCCACCGTGTACCCGCGCGGGTGTGGCTGGGCACGAAGCGTGAGTATGTGCATGGTGCACCTATTCTCTTCTTGTATATGTACACCACCTATGTGGGGTTGTGTGAGAGAGATACAAACATAGAGATATATAGTGTGTGGGTTCATGAGAGTTTTTTTGGGGCGGGGGGTCAATCAAAAAATGTAACATATGCAATGTGTGTGAAATAGAGTCCTGGATATATCATATATATAGAGGGGGCAATCCACGAGAAGAGAGTGGAGGTATCATCGGCTTGAGGTGTCCATAGAATCAAAGAGAGGGATGATGTGTGTGTGTGCGCGCGCGCTGTCGATAAAGAGTGCCATCAAATTTGTGTGTGCCCATGTCAGAGATATAGAGTGGATGGCCTACTGGAACATGCGAGGGGACAGGTGCAGTTTGTCTCTGTGGCATGGATACCTACCTACAGCGCTCGACTATCGGTGTGTGGTGGGGGGGAGGGAGGCCTAATTAACTATAGAGGTACAATGGCTGGTGTATGTGTGGAGGAGGAGAGAGGCCTACCTCATGTATTAAGGGAGATCGATCTACCTCATGTATTAAGGGAGATCGATCGGCATCCATGCATATGTGTAGGGGAGGAATAGGGTTGGGAGAGAGGTAGAGCTAGAGTGTTGGAGGGGGTGGTAGTGGAGTTGCTTCTAACAAATGGTGGGATAGGCTTGCTAGACAACCGGAGGGCACGCCTGCAATATGAATAAGAGAGGGGATGGCTGCCTGTCTGTGCACGTGCGTGTGAGAGACAGGTCAGGAGGCATGCACGAATGATGAGGGGAACGATATGGCTGTGCTAAGCAGACGTAACTACATAGGAAGATCAATCGTCCTTTGTCAGAGAAAGGAGAGACATAACTTGTGAGGTATGTCAATCGATGGGGGGGAATAGTTAAAGTCGACCTAGGTATATGTTGGGAGATCGATCGGTATACATGCATGTGTGTGTTAGAAGCAAATGAGGCACGGGGAGAAGGATAGAGAGAGAGGGATGAATCTAGGAGGTGGTGCGAGAGTCATACTATATCGAGGGGGAAGGAGTGTGCGAGTACGAGATCGATGAAAAGAGTGGTGGGAGTGTGGCATGGACGGTGATAAGTGAAGAGGGGAAGCTTGTGTTTGTGCTAGGCACACCTAGCTAGAGAGGCATATCGATCGATGTGTGTCGTAAAGAAGGAGTTGGGCCTACACACACCATGGGTGAACGACCTAAAGTGAAAAGATGAATTTGCGCGATGGAGCTAGAGAATGCTGAGGGAGGGTGGGAGGGATGCGGGCGTGTGCAAGCACGAGAGAAAGTTAGCGCTAGCTACAAAGATAAGAGGATTGTGTGGGTGTAAAAGACGAATAGAGATCATACTTCATTATAAAAAGAGAATTCATATATTTGAAGAATTTATCATAGTGTTTTAAACCGACGCATGTGTGAATATATATAACGATGATACACATGGTGTGGTTATGAACATGTTATACTACATATAATATATTTTATCTCTACTCTTATAAAAAAACGGAGTTATTGATGATGGTGTGCCTGCCATCCTGCAATATAGGTCGTCCGATTTATATCTGACGGATAGGAAGGAAACTATGGTAATTTTGAAAAAAAGATACCCACACCCCTCTCCATATTTGCAAATTAGGCCTCCCCTTGATCATGTTGATGTTCTGTGGAACGCATGGGCACCTTGCTAGTACTACGTATAATATATAGAACATTGATCATAATTTGGGCTAATGTGTGGCTTTTGCAGCTCAGGTCTAAATACTTGTCATAATGTAGGGGGCGGGGCACTATACTATGTGTGATAAACACGGTGTACGTATGGAACATGGTTTAGATTATGAATATATAGTTAGTACATCAAATGTACTATTATTTGGAATCAACATCAAGTGTATTCAAAAAATAGAATTCGAGTTCATGTAGTACACATAGTTCATATCTATCTCTATAGTAATCATGTGGTGTGTTATTAAGGTAATACACGAATGATGGTTGAAGTTGGCAACAATCATGATTGTAGATTCTTATTGAAATAGAGAAATGAATTCAAATTCAGTTGGAATTGCAGCAGTAGTATAGACATTTGGAATGCACTAAAATGTTGGTATGAGTAGGTTACATGCATCATACAATAAGTGAAAAAATTTAATTGTACATAACATGGATTCATAGTCCCTCCTTCCATCTATATAGGGCATAATGTGTTTTTAAGACCACCTTTGACTATTGACAAGATTAATAATATATGACGTGCACAATGTGAAAATTATATCATTGAAAGAACCTTTCACAAATGAATTTAATGGTGTGCTTTGTGTAAGTTGCATGTCATATATTATTGCTCTAATATTTGGTCAAAGTTAGCATCGAAAAGCGCATTAGGCCCTATATAGATGGAAGGAGGGAGTATCTTTGAATAGCATTTTTATAGTAAAACGGAGCAAGACTCTCTCTTTGTGTGGTGTGAATAGTTTTATTTTTTGTCGTTTTCTTTTTGGTTGAGGGAAGTGCGAATTGATTTGGTATGTACAAGTACAATATTACACGTTAGGCTTGTCCCTAAAATTCAACCCGCGCCTTGTTATATCCTGAAAATTCAGATATCGTGCTCCCAAAACTGGCAACTTCACAACCCGCGCCTTGCTATCCCGAAATTTTAACACACGCGAAAACTCCCTCCAGCTGCCAATCCCGAGACACGAAATCCCCCTTCTAACCCTGAGCCGAAAGGGCCACTAGTTCAAATGGGTGGGGGGGGGGGACTTTTGTAACACACCCTACATTTTGGACAAGCGCGTCCCTAAGTCATGGTTCACCCCCCTCCCATCGCCTCCTTTTTGCCATTCGAAATCCCAGACCGCCATAACCTCTCCGATCCAGCCGCGAAACCCCACCCTCCTCCGTCCGCCACCTCACCGCTGCCCAGCCGGAGCCTCTTCCCCGACGATGTCGTCCACCGCAATAGCTCGACGTCCCTCGTCCACCTCCCCGGATGAGGATCTATCGTCCATCTCGTCGTTCCGCCGGTTCAGCCGCCCCGTCCTCCACCTCCAAGGAGCTGCTCCGACGATCGCCTCGTCTATCGCAGCTGCTCCATCCCCACAGCGCTGCCTTAACCTGCTCCATCGTAACCACAACATCCTCACCGACTCCTCGGACGAAGCCGAGGCCTACTCGGTGCCACCAAAGAGGTTGTACACTCATCGCATCGCACCTTCTCCTTAACTCGACCTCCCAGCGCCGACGGTGCTCCATCCTACACCCCCATGGAGCGGCTACCTTGAAGTCGACGCCCTGGGCGACATCTCAACGGCGGCTCTCCCCCAGTGCGAGGCCCTTCGGCGGCGGCGTCCATACCAGCCAGATCCGCTGTTGTTGCTCCGGCTCTCGCTCGCTCACTCGCGCTGCTGCTGCTGCTCCGGCTCTCGCTCGATCGCTCGCTCGCCCAGCTGCTGCTGCTCCGGCTCTCGCTTGCTCGCTCACGCTGCCGCTGCTCCTCTCCCCCTCGCTCGTGCTACTGCTCTGCTCCAATTTAGCTACACTTCAGTCGACTGAATCGACTTTTGGGTCAGTCGAATTTCAGGGGGTGGGGGGCTCGCCGGAGTTAAGGAAGAACCACCCGTAGCGGGGACGAGGGCTCGTCGGAGAGGTACCCCACTATCTATCTTATGGTTTAGGGTGGGGGCGGGGGGGCTAGAGGGCTGGCCGGGGCGGCGGCGGACCGACGGTGGGCAGTTGTTTCGGGGCGGCGAGGCGGCGTTGGGACCGGCGGTTCGGCCAGTGGTGGCTGGCGGCTCAGGGGGTGCAGTTTGAAGATGAACTACAAGCCCTCCCTAAACTATGTGAAGTGCCTCTCTGCTACCATTGTGTTCAGTTTTGACAGTAACATTCAGATTCCACAGTAAATTTCAGTTTCGTCAGTTAAGTTCAGAGTCAACAGTTTTTACCTCATCCGTTGTAGTCAGGTGGTTTTTGGTGATGTAAATTATACATCTATTTTACATCATCTATTGGAGATGCTATTAGAATCCCACTTGAGATTGATGATGTCTGTCTTGTGCAGCTTCAGCCTTGACGTCTTGTTCACCTCTTGGACTCCAAGTCGGGTCCAAATTAATGTTCAAACTTGAGTTCTAAATTAGTTGTGGGGCACATATCGAGGAAGCAATGAATAGTATCTCTGTCTAATATCTGGTTCACCTAGGGTATGCCTATGTTGTTCATATTGGGTGGGAAACAAATATTAAAGCAATCATCATCTGTCTTTTTATTAAATTAAAGCAATCATCAGCCTGCTATCATTATTTTTGGATCCATCCACTGGTTGTTACCATCACTCTAAATTTCCGCATACTCTCCTTACATAATCTCACCATATTTTTTTCGTATGCATGTCAGATATTGTACACAGTCATGCTGAACATGTAGAGAAAAATGGAAGAGTTTTGCGCGGCAATACAATGTCATGCAGACATCGCTCCATGGTGGGTTCAATGGCATACCCTCCCCACCCCTCTCCAGATTGTAATCCAGAGGAAGATATCTGTTCTGAGGCGGATTCACACGCCGCTGACCACTCCTATTTACCCCCCAAGGTGTTTGCTCTACCTTGGCATGATGATGTTAGTCATATCATGCATATGTTGCCTTGCAGTGCCTACTTTTGACATCATATATGTCATCTGCTTAGTTTAGACATGTTCTGTAATGCCACCTGTTCAGTTTCTATATCATATATGAGAATTATGCAGTCTCATGTCTTTTAGCCAGCCATAATATATGTGAAATGTGCAATGGCATCCTGTTTAACCAGGCATCATATATTTGAATGATATCTTGCCCATCCTTTTCTTCATTACATTTCCATTTGTCGACAATGTTTGTACATTAAACTACTCTTCCTGTGAATCGGCCATTTGGGTGGGAGATTGAAAAATCTGGAGTGAAAACAAGGCATTCAGAGCAGACAGTGCTACCTGTCAAAGTAGATCTCTTGTTGGGTCCCGATAGCTCCTCAGAGATGGATGCAGAGATAGATGACCGGTCCTATTCCCCCACCGAGGTGTATGCTCTAACTTGGCACGGTTATACTGCTCATATCATTCATATGGTGTCTTGCATTGCATAGTTTGGACATCATATACACAATATTCAACACCATGTTCTTAGTTCAGACGTCATATCGAATGCCCTCTGTTTAGCATATAAATCACATATGTGAATTAAGTGATGCGATCCTGATTACTTAGATAACATGTAGGTGAATTATGTCATGCGATCCTGTTTAGTTATTCATCATATCTTTGAATTATGTTATGCTATGCTATCCAGTTTAGGTAGACATAATATATGTGAATTATGTCATGCTATCTGTTTTAGTTAAACGATATACATGTCAACTATTTCATGCCCTCTTTTTTCCACACTATCTATTGCATCTGTCTCTCATACAATGTCTGTACATTCAACTATGTTTCCTGTTTATCAGCCATTTGAATTGGAGCGGGTGATGCCAGTATCTAGCAGACTAAAAACACGGTCTTCAAATAAAACAGTGCTACCTCTTGGTGGAGATAGCACCCCGGTTCTACATGCACGAGAACCATCCCTACCACACATAACCCAAACTCTCGCAGATTGTACCCCTACTGCGATGGACAGAGAACCAGCTTCACCAAATCTAACCCCAACCCCAGCAGATAGAAACCCAGTTCCTGTTGATACAACACCATCTCCACCACAGAGCTCCCAAACAAGAGCAGTTAGTAAGGCAGCTCCAGTGCCCAAAGGGCCAATACTACCACAACGAACCCCAACTCCACCAGTTAGTATGCCTATTCCTGTGGAGGAAGCACAACCAAGTAGTCGTAGTTTAGCATCTATCGCATTTGATGTTGTTAAATCGTCTGTGCGTATCTTCCCATCTTGGAAATATTATACTAAAGATGAAGGAAAATTCCAGTTGCAGGTGTTTATCCAGGAGTTATGTGTAAGTAATGTTATTCATGGCAATTACTTTGCTTTGTCCCATACATCCTACCTCCATGATGGTTATAATACAGCAAATTTTCCCATTTTTCTCTATAGAGAAGGACCGATTTGGAAACTCAAGATGAGATAACCTGTGCTAATACCTCTGTTATCTTCAAGAATACTTGGTGGCAGTATCAGAATTGCCTGAAGGAAACGTACTTCACCGGCAAAGAAACTCATCAAATTCCCTTATGTTCTCCTGAGACACATTTACTGGACGATGACTGGGAACGCCTTGTTCTATACTGGTCCCGAACCAAGAATGTGGTAAGGTCTATGAGCTTATTTTCTATTTTTAAGTACTATATTCTTGCGTCTTATTGTACTCTATTCATGTAGAACAAGTGCCTAAACCTGAAAAACAACTGTTCTAATTTAAGATTCCATTGCTATCATAGTTCAAAAAAGCGCTATGTGTTAATTGTGCGTTTTGCCACCGCCTTGTGCTTTACTGACCAAAGCGCATGCTTATGCGCATTTATGCACAGATTAAGCATAGTTATGCGCAATGCGTTTTGCCAACGCCTAGAGCCTAGGCGCGCTTAAGCGCTCTCTTAGGCGTGCCTTTTTTAACTATGATTGCTATCGTGCATACTGTTTTTCTCTTGTATCACTGTATTTACTCATACAAACTTATTTTTAAATTGAAGGATCCAATCAAAACTCCAATGGCACAGCAGGTATGTTCACGCATGTTTCTTTAACAGGTTTGCTCTTATCAATAGCTCTGTTGATTTCAATTTCAATTGTGTATATAGTTGACTTCTTATATCATGCACATTCCTAGCATCACAATAGAGCCAATAGTGTTGTTGTACATGTAGACCCATGGTACCCATCTGAAATCTTGTTGTGCCGTGTAGTTTCCCACGCTTTGTATTCTTTCACTGCTACTTTGTCTTGAACTGATATGATTTGAACCATGTCTCTATTTTGATTTGGCAAGACAATGCAGTGACCATAGGACATAATTATGTGTTTGTTTGATACTTTTATTATGTACTAGTACTTGGCAATAGAAGACTTGGTAGTTTAATCCTGTCCACCTTACTAATGAACTGGTTCACCGAAATGAGTTTCATATACTAGTACATGCTAAACCTGTTATGTGTTTGCTTGTTTCTTCTTTTAGAATGCTGACAGAATATTGGGGAAGAGTGCCTTATTAAGCAATGGTAAAGGAAGTAATGCAGATAAGGTTCAGGATAGTGACACATCCTTGTTGGTCTCCAACAAAGCTGATAAAACAGCTAAGGAAGACTATCTCGAAGATAGTGAGACAACCCCAAAGTCCTATCTTGGTTTAGTGTTCGAGTTACTAGCCACTACCGCTTGCACAAGCTATTCAAACTCACTGTCTGAATCAGTTCGGTTTCTTGAGTCTCAACTAAAAGATGGAAGACATTGATCAGCTGTGCTGCGACAAGAAGAGGAAGGACTGCGGAAGTCCCTGGAGCATTCAGATGCATACTTTCTGGTGCAGCAGCAAGCATTGGAGGATTTTAGCGCCAAACAGGACAAAGCTAATAAGCTTGCTAAGCTTATTGCCAGCATGGTCGATACCTAGGATAACATTTCTAAGCTCTTCTGAAGTTGTTTCAGTTATGCTCTTGTTATGCTGCCATGTTTATTTGCACTGGTGGCCAATTTTGACGGCCAGTGTATGTAATATGCTGCTTTGTTCCCTATATTTGCACTGGTGGCGAACTTTGATGCCCAGTGGATGTAATATGTGTAATAGCGGTAATAGGCTAGCGTTAATTGCTTGCTTATTTATTTCCATATTGTCTTGTTTAGTTGTTTGCTTGTAGTCACTGCAGTTCTTTTTCTGTGTTTTTGTAGTGGCCACAATAACCTATTTTTGGAAACTAGGCCAAAATAATCATGGCAACACACGGACTGTTGTAACCATGGGCCTCCTACGGGCCGTATGATCCATGGGCCTTCTACGGGCCGTAGGATCCATTGGCCTTCTATATGGGTCGTACGATCCATGGGCCTTCTACGGGCCGTACGATCCATGGGCCTTCTACGGGTCATAGGATCCATGTGCCTTCTACACGGCGTATCATCATTTCGCCAATCATGGGTCGTACTATTCATGGACCATAACGGGCCGTTAATAGGCTATATTTGATAACTCTATGAAAACAGCCCAACGGGTTTTTTTACATGAAAATGGCCCAACGTATTAACGGGCCACAAATGGGCCGACTGTAACCACGGGATGAATTTGGCCCACAAGCAGAAAATGACATTAACGGGCCATAAGTAACTGGATGCTGGAAATGAGCCCAAGAATAAATGGGCCCTGAGAAGGCCAAAAGACAACCTGGGCTGGAAACGGCCCAATGGAATAATGGGCCGTTAATGGGTATGAAGTGATACACTGTTCATTATAGGCCAGTTTCACCACGGTCCGTTAATGGGCCAAGAGTTACAAAGGGCCTCATATGGGCCGAAAGACGTCATGGGCCATACATGGGCCGGAAGTTAAAATGGGCTGGAATCATATTGGACGGCCTAGATGACGGTACTTGGCCTAATTCGGAGAGGTCGTAACGGGCCCTGGGTTAGCGGGCTGTAAATGGGCTATATGCGAACAAACCGTTAACAGGCTTTCTGTGGGCCGGCCCGCCACCTTTTGACCAAGTCAAACGGGCCGGCCTTTTCACAGGAATGGGCCTCTCTTGGGCCGTGCCACGTGTCGACATATCATAGGCACCTTGGGTCCAATGAGTGAATGACATCTATCCCAACGGTGAGCCGACACATGTTTCCTCCAGCCAATGATGATTTTACACGTGGAAAATCCCCATTGGTCGGGGCTGTTAACGAGTTATCGGATCCAAAACCGGACCCGATAGCTTAACGGTGTTCCATTACGATGGATGCCACGTGTCGGTCACCCTTGACGAAAGCACTTCTGTGACGCGCGATTTATCGTCATGGAAGTGGACACTTCCGTGATGATAATTTTGGTAATGTCATGGAACACTTCTACGACAGCACAGGTATGACTATCTTGATTCTGTCATAAAATCGCCATGGATGTACATGCATGACAAAAAACATGACCTACTGTGACAAACACGTATCATCACGGAAGTGTATTTTTTTGTAGTGCGTGTTCTGGTCAACCTACGAGGTTCAGTAGTAACTTGATCTGAAGTTTCATGATCATCATTTGCTTCCTCTCTGGTTGGTGTAGGCATGACGGTAACGGTTTTCTCTAAGTTCTACTTTCCTCCCACTCACTTCTTTCGAGAGAAACTCCTTCTCTAGAAATGGCCCATTCTTAGCAACAAATATCTTGCCTTTGAATCTGTGGTAGAAGGTATACCCAATAGTTTCTTTAGGGCATCCTATGAAGACGCACTTCTCCGCTTTGGGTTCGAGCTTATCAGGCTGAAGCCTTTTGACATAAGCGTCACATCCCCAAAATTTAAGAAATGATAGCTTAGGTTTCTTGTCAAACCATAGTTCATATGGCGCCGTCTCAGCGGATTTAGACGGTGCCCTATTTAACATGAATGCGGTTGTCTCTAATGCATAACCCCCAAAAAATTGTGGCAAATCGGTAAGAGACATCATAGAATGCACCATATCTGATAAAATACGGTTACGACTTTCGGACACACCATTACATTGTGGTGTTCCAGGTGGCGCGAGTTGTGAAATAATTCCACATTGTCTCAAATGAATGCCAAACTCGTAGCTCAAATATTCACCTCCACGGTCAGATCGTAGAAACTTTATTTTCTTGTTACGATGATTCTCCACTTCACTCTGAAATTATTTGAATTGTTCAAATGTTTCAGAATTGTGTTTCATCAAGTAGATATACCCATACATACTCAAATCATTTGTGAAGGTAAGAAAATAATGATACCCGCCGCGTGCTTCAACACTCATCGGACCGCATACATCGATATGTATTATTTCCAGTAAGTCATTAGTTCGCTCCGTTGTTCCGGAGAATGGAGTTTTAGTCATCTTACCCATGAGGCATGGTTCGCAAGTATCAAATGATTCATAATCAAGTGATTCCAAAAGCCCATCCGCATGGTGTTTCTTCATGCGCTTTACATCAATATGACCTAAACGGCAGTGACACAAGTATGTTGCACTATCATTATCAACTTTGCATCTTTTGGCATAAATATTATCAATATGTGTATCACTACGATTGAGATTCAACAAGAATAGACCGTTCACTAAGGGTGCATGACCATAAAAGATGTTACTCATATAAATAGAACAACCATTATTCTCTGAATTAAATGAATAACCGTCTCGCAATAAACAACACCCAGATATAATGTTCATGCGCAACGCTGGCACCAAATAACAATTATTGAGGTCTAAAACTAATCCCAAAGGTAGATGTAGAGGCAGTGTGCCGACGGCGATCACATCAACCTTGGAACCATTCCCGACGCGCATCTTCACCTCGTCCTTAGCCAATCTTCATTTATTTTGCAGCTCCTATTTCGAGTTACAAATATTAGCAATCGAACCAGTATCAAATACTCAGGCGCTACTACGAGCATTAGTAAGGAACACATCAATAACATGTATATCAAATATACCTTTGTTCACTTTGCCGTCCTTCTTATCTGCCAAGTACTTAGGGTAGTTCCACTTCCAGTGACCATTCCCTTTGGAGAGTAGAAGCACTCAGTTTCAGGCTTGGGTCCAGCTTTGGGCTTCTTCACGGTAGTGGCAACTTGCTTGCCAGTCTTCTTGAAGTTCCCTTTCTTTCCCTTGCCCTTTCTCTTGAAACTAGCGGTCCTGTTAACCATCAACACTTGATGCTCTTTCTTGATTTCTACCTCCACCGATTTCATCATCGCGAAGAGCTCGGGAATCATTTTCGTCATCCCTTGCATATTATAGTTCATCATGAAGCCTTTGTATCTTGGTGACAGTGACTGAAGAACTCTGACAATAACACTCTCAACTGGAAGATCAATTCCCAGCTGAGTCAAGTGGTTGTGGTAACCAGACATTCTGAGTATGTGTTCACTGACATAACAGTTCTCCTCCATGTTACAGCTAAAGAACTTGTTGGATACTTCATATCTCTCAACCCGGGCATTATCTTGAAATATCAACTTCAGCTCTTGGAACATCTCATATGCTCTGTGGCGTTCAAAACGCTTTTGAAGTCTTGGTTCCAAGCTGTAAAGCATGGCACAGTGAACTATCGAGTAGTCATCAGATCGAGCCTGCCAGGCATTCATAACATCTGCAACAGGTCTGTCACCTAGTGGTGCATCAAGAACATAATTCTTCTATGAAGCAATGAGGATAATCCACAAGTTATGGACCCAGTCTGTGTAGTTGTTACCATCATCTTTCAACTTAGCTTTCTCTAGGAATGCATTAAAATTCAAGGGAACTGTAGCATGGGCCATTGATCTACAACATAGATTTGCAAAAACTATTAGGACTAAGTTCATAATAAATTTTAGTTCAAATAATCAAATTACTAATGAACTCCCCCTTAAATCAACATCCCTCAAGTTGTCTAAGTGATACATGATCCAAATCAACTAACCCATGTCCGATCATCACATGAGATGGAGTAGTCTTCAATGGTGAGCATATCCATGTTGATCATATCTGCTACATGACTCACGTTCGACCTTTCAATCTCCAGTGTTCCGAGACCATGTCTGTACATGCTATGCTCGTCAAGTTTAACCCTGATGTCTGCTAGAACTACGTCGGTATTTCCCCAAAGAGGAAGGGATGATGCAGCACAACGACGGTAGGTATTTCCCTTAGTGATGAGACCAAGGTTATCGAACCAGTAGGAGAACCAAGCAACACTACGTAAACAACACCTACACACAAATAACAAATACTCGCAACCCGACGTGTTAAAGGGGTTGTCAATCCTTTCGGGTAACGACGCCAGAAATTGGCAAACAGACGTGAGAAAGTTGTAATAGATTGATAGATCGAATGCCAAATAAAATAAAGTGCAGTAAGGTATTTTTGTATTTTTGGTTTAATAGATCTAAAAATAAAAGCAAAGCAAAATAGATCACAAAGGCAAATATAATAAAGAAGAGACCGAAGGGCCGTAGGTTTCACTAGTGGCTTCTCTCGAGAAAAATAACAAACAATGGGTAAACGAATTACTGCTAGGCAATTGATAGAACTTCAAATAATCATGACGATATCCAGGCAATAATCATTATATAGGCATCACGTCCAAGATTAGTAGACCGACTCCTGCCTGCAACTACTACTATTACTCCACACATCGACTGCTATCCAGCACGCATCTAGTGTATTAACTTCATGGAGAAACAGAGTAATGCAATAAGAATGATGACATGATGTAGACAAGATCTATTTGTGTAGAAATAGACCCCATCTTGTTATCCTTAATAGCAACGATACATACCTATCGGTTCCCTGTCACTGGGATAAAGCACCGTAAGATCGAACCCATCGCAAAGCACCTGTTCCCATTGCAAGATAAATAGATCAAGTTGGCCAAACAAAACCCAAATATCAGAGAAGAAATATGAGGTTACAAGCAATCATGCATGTAAGAGATCAAAGAAGACTCAAATAACTTTTGTGGATGATAGGTCTGATCATAAACTCAAAGTTCATTGGATCCCAACAAACACACTGCAAAAAGAGTTACATCATATGGATATCCAAGAGACCATTGTATTGAGAATCAAGAGAGAGAGAGGAAGCCATCTAGCTACTAACTACGGACCCGTAGGTCTACAAAGAACTACTCGCGCATCATCGGAGAGGCACCAATGGACATGATGCACCCCTCCGTGATGGTATCTAGATTGGATCTGTGGTTTCTGGAACTTGCAGGAGCTGGAATTGATTTTCGTCGACTCCCTTAGGGTTTCTGGAATATTGGGGTATTTATAGAGTAAAGAGGCGGTTCGGGGGGTACCCGAGGTGGGCACAACCCACCAGGGCGCGCCTGGGCCTCAGGCGCGCGCTGGTGGGTTGTGCTCCCATCGGAGCACCCCCCCCCAGGTGTTTCTTCGTCCCACTGGATGTCTTCTAGTCCATAAAAAATCCACAAAAAGTTTCACTGCGTTTGGAATCTATTTGGTATTGATTTCATGCGATGTAAAAAACATGCAAAAAATAGCAAATGGTACTTGGCACTATGTCAATAGGTTAGTACCAAAAACTGATATAAAATGACTATAAAATGGTTATAAAACATCCAAGAATGATAATATAACAACATGGAACAATCAAAAATTATAGATTCGTTGGAGACGTATCAGCATCCCCAAGCTTAATTCCTGCTCGTCCTCGAGTAGGTAAATGATAAAAATGGATATTTTTTGATGTGGAATGCTGCCTAACATGTCATCTCATATTCTTTTCTTTGTAGCATGGACATTTGGACTTTTTATATGGTTCGAAGCAATAGTCTAGTTTTGACATGAGACTTAAATACTCGAGCATATCAACAAGCAACCATGTCTTTCAAAATATCAATGCTAAAATAAGTTATCTCTAGCCTATTATGCTCAGTCATTGATCCATTCATGAAACACACTCGTATATTAGCTACGCCCAATGCTCAAGTACGATCATAGTGGCCCCTAGTTGGTGCTTTATAAGAGAAGATGGAGACTCGAATTAAAAATAAAATTTGCATAAAGTAAAAGAAAGGCCCTTCGCGGAGGGAAGTAGGGATTTGTAGAGGTGCGAGAGCTCAAAGCGAAAAACATAGAGATAAAAACATTTTGAGAGGCATGCTTTTCCCACCAACGAAAACGACATAGAATTCCCCACACTTTCCATGCTAGATATATCATAGGCGGTTCCCAAACAGAAATTAAAGTTTATTCCTTTTTCCACAATACTTTCACTTTCCATGGCTAACCGTATCCACGGGTGCCTTCCATACCAACACTTTCCAAGGAATTTATTATTTGACAACATAAGTAAAATCATTTTTCATTTCGGGACTGGGCATCCCTAATACCTTTGCCTTACTCTCGTGCAATGACAAGTGAATAAACACTCATCGTGAGAATAACACATCTAGCATGGAAAATATCGGCCACCCCTCACCGCCTCGCGAGTGGTACGAGCACACAAAATAGAAATTTATTTTGAAAATTAGAGATGGCACATACAAATTTTCTTAGAACAGAAAAGGAATACCGCATATAGGTAGGTGTGGTGGACTCATGTGGCAAAACTAGTTTAAAGGATTTTGGATGCACAAGTAGTGATCGTACTTACTACAAAATGAAGGCTAGCAAAAGATTGAGAAGCAACCAACCAAGAAATGAATAATCTCATAAGCGAGCATTGAGAATAATTAACACCGAATAATGCACCACAAGTAGGATGTGATTTCATTGCATAACTATTGACTTTCGTGCTTGCATAGGGAATCATAGACCTTAACACCAATATTCTTACTAAAGCATAGTTAATCATCAACATGACTCACATATCACATCATCATATGTCAAAACTATTACAAAGAATCAAGTTTATTTTGTCCAATGATCTTCATGAATGTTTTTATTATATCCTTCTTAGATATATATCACTTTGGAACTAATTTTCATGTGTTTCTAGTGATAAGCTCACACAAATATAAGTGAAGATCATGAGCATAATATTTCTTTATCTCAAATTAATTAAAGTGAAGCAAGAGAGAATTTCTTAAAAAAATTACTAACTCTCAAATAAATCTAAATGAATCAAGAGAGCATTTCTTCAAAAATACTAAAGCACATCATGCTTAAAAAGATATAAGTGAAGCACTAGAGCAACTCCATAGCTCATAAAGATTTAAGTGAAGCATAGAGAGCAATTCTAACAAGTCAAGGCATAATTTTGGTTCTCTCAAATAGGTGTGTCCAGCAAGGATTCAAGATTTAAAACAAAACGCAAAAAAGCAAAGAATCATATCATACAAGACGCTCCAAGCAAAACTCATAGTATGTGACGAATAAAAATATAGCTTCGAGTAAAATACCGATGGTCGTTAGAAGAAAGAGGGGATGCCACTCAGGACATCCCCGAGCTTAGTTGCTGGATTCTCTTTGGAGAATAGCTTGGGATGCCATGGGCATCCCCAAACTTAGGCTCTTCTTAATTGATAACCCACAAGTATAGGGGATCGCAATAGTTTTCGAGGGTAAAGTATTCAACCCAAATTTATTGATTCGACACAAGGGGAGCCAAAGAATACTCTCAAGTATTAGCAGCTGAGTTGTCAATTCAACCACACCTGAAAACTTAATATCTGCAGCGAAGTGTTTAGTAGCAAAGTAATATGATAGTAGTGATAACGGTAGCAAATGGTAACAGTAGTAAAAGTAATGTTTTTGGTATTTTGTAGTGATGATAGCAATAGCAACGGGAAAGTAAATAAGCGAAGAACAATGTATGGAAAGCTCGTAGGCAATGGATCGGTGATGGAGAATTATGCCGGATGCGGTTCATCATGTAACAGTCATAACCTAGGGTGACACAGAACTAGCTCCAGTTCATCAATGTAATGTAGGCATGTATTCCTAACATAGTCATACGTGCTTATGGAAAAGAACTTGCATGACATCTTTTGTCCTACCCTCCCGTGGCAGTGGGGTCCTTACGGAAACTAAGGGATATTAGGGCCTCCTTTTAATAGAGAACCGGAACAAAGCATTAACACATAGTGAATACATGAACTCCTCAAACTACGGTCATCACCGGTAAGTATCCCGATTATTGTCACTTCGGGGTTAACGGATCATAACACATAATAGGTGACTATAGACTTGCAAGATAGGATCCAGAACACTCATATATTGATGAAAACATAATAGGTTCAGATCTGAAATCAGGGCACTCGGGCCCTAGGGACAAGCATTAAGCATAGAAAAGTCATAGCAACATCAATCTCATAACATAGTGGACACTAGGGATCAAACCCTAACAAAACTAACTTGATTACATGATAGATTCCATCCAACCCATCACCGTCCAGCAAGCCTACGATGGAATTACTCATGTACGGAGGTGAGCATCATGAATTTGGTGATGGAGGATGGTTGATGATGACGATGGCGACGGATTCCCCTCTCTGGAGCCCCGAACGAACTCCAGATCAGCCCTCCCGAGAGGTTTTAGGGCTTGGCGGCGGCTCCGTATTGTAAAACGCGATGATTTCTTCTCTCTGGTGTTTTCTCCCTGAAACACAATATATGGAGTTGGAGTTGGAGTCGGAGAGGCAACTGCGGGCCCATGAGGTAGGGGGCAGGCGCCCCCCACCCTCGTGGAGAGGTGGTGGGCCTGAGGGAGTCCTGGATTAGGGGGTCTCCGGACAGCCAGACTATATCCTGTGGCCGGACTGTTGGACTATGAAGATACAAGATTGAAGACTTCGTCTCGTGTCAGGATGAGACTCTACTTGGCGTGGAAGGCAAGCTAGGCAGTACAGATATGGATATCTCCTCCTTTGTAACCGACCTTGTGTAACCCTAACCCCCTTCGGTGTCTATATAAACCGGAGGATTTTAGTCCATAGGACAACATACAATCATACCATAGGCTAGCTTCTAGGGTTTAGCCTCTCCGATCCCGTGGTAGATCAACTCTTGTAATACTCATATCATCAAGAATAAATCAAGAAGGACGTAGGGTTTTACCTCCATCAAGGTAAAACATCGTTTCCCCTGCCTCCTGTTACCATCCGCCTTAGACGCACAGTTCGGGACCCCCTACCCGAGATCCGTCGGTTTTGACACTGACATTGGTGCTTTCATTGAGAGTTCCTCTGTGTCGTCGCCGTTAAGCTTGATGGCTCCTACGATCATCGATAGCGATGCAGTCCAGGGTGAGACTTTTCTCCCCGAACAGATCTTTGTGTTCAGCGGCTTCGCACTGCGGGCCAGCTCGCTTGGCCATCTGGAGCAGATCGAAAGTTACGCCCCTGGCCACCAGGTCAGGTTTGGAAGCTTAAACTACACGGCTGATATCCGCGGAGACTTGATCTTCGACGGATTCGAGCCCCTGCCTTGTGCGCCACGCGGTCACGATGTGTACGATTTAGCTCTACCATCAGACAGTGTTCAGGAGAGCGCACCGGAAGCCGCTCCGACGCTCAATTTGGAGCCAGTTGCGCCATCCATGGACGGGTGGATAGACCCCACCATGGAGGCTGTACTCTCAGCGGCGATCGAGCCGAGGATTGACCTTACCTTTCACGAGAGCCGTGTTGCCGAACTACCGGATCCTTCTCCGGCCACAGACTCCGAACCGCCTACGCTCGTGTCTATCGAATCCGACTGGGCGCCGATCATGGAGTTTACCTCCGCAGATATCTTTCTGCATTCGCCCTTCGGCGACATACTGAAGTCGTTAAGGTCTCTCTCCTTGTCAGGAGAATCCTGGCCGAACTATGTCTGGCAGGATTGGGATGCGGATGACGAAGAAATTCGTCGCCCACCCACCACCCACTTAGTAGCCACTGTCGATGACTTAACCGACATGCTCGATTTCGACTCCAAAGACATCGACGGTATGGATGACGATGCAGGAGGCGAAGAGGAACCACTGCCCATGGGGCACTGGACAGCCACCTCATCATACGACATATACATGGTGGACACACCCAAAGAACGCAATGGCGACGGGACAGCGGAGGATGACCCCTCCAATAAGCAACCCAAGCGCCAGAGTCAGTGGTGCCGCTCTAAGTCCCGCCAAGGAAAAAGCGGTGATACCGGCACCGGAGATAATAGCACTCCGGACAGTGCCGAAGACAACAACAATCCCCTCCAGCAAGATTTAGAGCAGGAGGATGGAGAAGCCAGCCCTCCTGAGAGAGCAGCAGATGGAGAGGCGGAGGATGATAATTACATGCCTCCCTCCGAAGACGAGGCAAGCCTCAACGATGACGAATTCGTCGTGCCAGAGGATCCCGTCGAACAAGAGCACTTCAAGCGTCGGCTTATAGCCACGGCAAATAGCCTTAAGAAAAAGCAGCAGCAGCTTCAAGCTGGTCAAGATTTGCTAGCTGACAGATGGACTGAAGTCCTGGCGGCCAAGGAATATAAACTCGAACGCCCCTCCAAGAGTTACCCAAAGTGCAGGTTGCTACCCCGACTGGAGGAGGAAGCACCGAAACCTACATCCCCGGCGTATGACGCGGCTGATCGGCCACCTCGTGGCCGCGACAGAGAGGCATTCCAGCCAAAAGCTCAGCCCACACCCCGACGCCATTCAAATAAAAAGGCATGGGAAAATATGCCAGACCTACGAGACGTATTGGAGGACAAAGAAAAACATGCAATATCGATCTACGGATCACGAGGGCGCGCCACTATGCGAGACGATAATCGTCACGCCGGATACAGTAAAAGTAAGTCTGGCTGGGCCGAACACAGCGGGCAAGACTCATTGGAGCTGCGTCGCGATATAGCCCAGTACAGAGGCGCTGCACACCCCTTATGCTTCACAGACGAAGTAATGGATCATCAAATCCCAGAGGGTTTCAAACCCGTAAATATAGAATCATACGACGACACAACAGATCCTGCGGTATGGATCGAGGATTTCCTCCTGCACAACCACATGGCCCGCAGTGATGACCTACACGCCATCAAATACCTCCCACTCAAACTCAAAGGACCAGCTCGGCATTAGCTCAACAGCTTGCCAGCAGAGTCCATTGGCTGTTGGGAAGATCTGGAAGCCGCATTCCTCGACAACTTTCAGGACACTTATGTGCGACCACCAGATGCCGATGACTTGAGCCACAAAATTTAGCAGCCAGAGGAATCGGCCAGGCAATTTTGGACACGGTTCCTAACAAATAAAAATCAAATCGTCGACTGTCCGGATGCAGAGGCCCTAGCAGCTTTTAAGCACAACATCCGCGTCAAATGGCTCGCCCGGCACCTTGTTCAGGAAAAGCCGAAATCTATGGCAGCCCTCACGACATTCATGACCCACTTTTGTGCAGGAGAGGACAGCTGGTTGGCTCGCAGCAATAACATATCAAAGAACCATGGTACTTCGGATACCAAGGACGGCAACGGCAGGTCGCGTCGCAACAAACATAAGCACCACATTAACATCGACAATACCGAGGATACGGTAGTCAATGCCGGATTCAAAGGCTCTAAACCCGGTCAGTGGAAAAGCCATTCAAAAGAAGCACTCCGGGCCCGTCCAGTTTGGACCGTATACTCAATCGCTCGTGTGAAATACACGGCACCCCCGACAAGCCAGCCAACCACACCAACAGGGATTGTTGGGTGTTCAAGCAGGCCGGCAAGATAAATGCCGAAAACAAAGATAAGGGGTCACATAGCGATGACGAGGAGGAGCCCCGGCAGCCGAACACCGGAGGACAGAAGAGGTTCCCCCCACAAGTGCGGACGGTGAACATGATATACGCAACCCACATCCCCAAGAGGGAGCGGAAGTGTGCGCTCAGGGACGTGTATGCGTTGGAGCCAGTCGCCCCAAAGTTCAACCCATGGTCCTCCTGTCCGATCACCTTCGATCGCAGGGACCACCCCACTAGTATCCGTCATGGCGGATTCACCGCACTGGTCCTAGACCCAATCATTGACGGATTTCACCTCACTCAAGTCCTTATGGATGGCGGCAGCAGCCTGGACCTGCTTTATCAGGACACAGTGCGCAAAATGGGTATAGACCCCTCAAGGATCAAACCCACAAAAACGACCTTTAAAGGCGTCATACCAGCTGTAGAGGCCCATTGCACAGGCTCAGTCACACTGGAAGTGGTCTTCGGATCCCCGGATAACTTCCGAAGCAAAGAGTTAATCTTCGATATAGTCCCGTTCCGAAGTGGCTACCATGCACTGCTCGGGCGAACCACATTTGCGAGATTTAATGTGGTACCGCATTATGCATATCTCAAGCTCAAGATGCCAGGACCTCGGGGGGGGGGGGGTCATCACAGTCAATGGAAACACAGAGCGCTCTCTCCGTACGGAGGACCACACTGCGGCCCTCGCAACAGAAGCACAAAGCAGCCTCTTAAGGCAATCCACTAGTTCGGCGATCAAGGACCCGGACACCTTCAAGCGCGCCCGGAGTAATAGGCAACAGGACCACCTGGCACGTTCCGAGCTCGCATAGCAATGCGGCCCCCACCCCGGTCCCAGCCAAATGGCGAAATCCGTGCCACGCGTACATAATTACGCATTAAAAATACCATGGGCACAGGTGGGGAGGGGGGCACGACTACGGCACACTCCAATACGCGGCTTAAACTGCACTAGGGGCTTCCCGCTTTGTTATTTTTCTCTTTCAGGACTTTAATCTCTAGAAACCCTGTCCGGCAGCATGGTTGCCGAACACATGATGCAGCAACCAAGGAGGCAGATAGCTACGCCACACCACGGAACTCCCAGGTGGATTACGATAACGAGTGAAATACTTGCTTTAATACTATTCCTCAGCTTGCCCTTGGAGGGGACATGTCAGATAGTCCTGCTTTTTGCTTATCGCACTACTTGTATCATTCTGCTTTAACGCACCTTTTTGAATAAACAATGCATAGCACTAAGACTATTATCACATTCTTCTTTATATATATATATATATGTTCATTCATGACATCTAGCACCCGTACACTCTGGTACGGCCAATACGCTAGGGGCTTAAGCATACCCCATAATCCGGCGTGAGAAATCCGAACACTTTCAACAGTGCAGCACCCCGAACTTATAGCATTATATGCATCAGCTCCGAATCATGTCTTGGGTCAATAGTTGGGTTTGCCCGGATCCCATGTTTTGGTACCTGGCCTTCATCTTTTGCAGGTATTTTTCATATTTTCTGAAAAGTGGCTCCGTGAAGTTTCAGGTCATTCCGAGAACGTTTGCTCCTGCACATAAATAACACCATGGTAATTTTGCTGAAAACAACGTCAGTCCGGGTTAGTTCCATTCAAATCACGCAAGTTAGAGTCCAAAACAAGGGCAAAAGTGTTTGGAAAAGTAGATACGTTGGAGACGTATCAACTCCCCCAAGCTTAAACCTTTGCCTGTCCTCAAGCAATTCAGTTGACAAACTGAAAGTGATAAAGAAAAACTTTTACAAACTCTGTTTGCTCTTGTTGTTGTAAATATGTAAAGCTAGCATTCAAGTTTTCAGCAAATATTATAACTAACCACATTCACAATAATGCATAGGTCTCAAGTTTACTCATATCAGTAGCCTAATCAACTAGCGAGCCATAATAATAAATCTCGGATGACAACACTTTCTCAAAATAATCATAATATGATATAACAAGATGGTATCTCGCTAGCCCTTTCTGAGACCGCAAAACATAAATGCAGAGCACCTTTAAAGACCAAGGACTGACTAGACATTGTAATTCATGGTAAAAGAGATCCAGTCAAGTCATACTCAATGTAAATTAACAGTAATGAATGCAAATGACAGTGGTGCTTTCCAACTGGTGCTTTTTAATAAGAGGATGATGACTTGGTATAAAAGTAAATAGATAGGCCCTTCGCAGAGGGAAGCAGGGATTTGTAGAGGTGCCAAAGCTCGGTTTTCAAACAGAGGTGAATAATATTTTGAGTGGTATACTTTCATTGTCAACATAACAACCAAGAGATGGCGATATCTTCCATGATACACACATTATAGGCGGTTCCCAAACAGAATGGTAAAGTTTATACTCCCCCTTCCACCAACAAGCATCAATCCATGGCTTGCTCGAAACAACGAGTGCCTCCTACTAACAAGAGTCCCAGGGGGAGTTTTGTTTGCAATTATTTTGATTTAGTTTGCATAAAGCATGGGACTGGGCATCCTGGTGACCAGCCATTTATCTCGTGAGTGAGGAGCGGAGTCCACTCCTCTTGAGAATAACCCACCTAACATGGAATATTCAGACAGCCCTAGTTGATACATGAGCTATTCGAGCATACAAAACATGATATTTATTTGAAGGTTTAGAGTTTGGCACATACAATTTTACTTGGAACGGCAGGTAGATACCGTATATAGGTAGGTATAGTGGACTCATGTGGAATAACTTTGGGGTTTAAGGGATTGGATGCACAAGCAGTATTCCTGCTTAGTACAGGTGAAGGCTAGCAAAATACTGGGAAGCGACCAGCTAGAGAGCGACAACAGTCATGAACATGCATTAAAATTAATCAACACCGAATGCAAGCATGAGTAGGATATAATCCACCATGAACATAATTATCGTGAGGCTATGTTGATTTTGTTTCAACTACATGCGTGAACATGCGCCAAGTCAAGTCACTTAAATCATTCAGAGGAGGATACCACCCTATCATACCACATCATAACTATCTCAATAGCATGTTGGCACGCAAGGTAAACCATTATAACTCATAGCTAATCAAGCATGGCACAAGAAACTATGATCTCTAGTTGTCATTGCAAACATGTTTATTCATAATAGGCTGAATCAGGAATGATGAACTAATCATATTCACAAAAACAAAAGAGGTCGAGTTCATACCAGCTTTTCTCATCTCAGCCAGTCCATCATATATCATCATAATTGCCTTTCACTTGCACGATCGAATGATGTGAATAATAATAATAATAATAATAATAATAATAATAGTGCACGTGCATTGGACTAAGCTGGAATCAGCAGGCATTCAATAAACAAGAGAAGACAAGGCAATATGGGCTCTTTTGTCAGATAAACAATAATGCATATAAGAGCCACTTCAACAATTTAATTATGGTCTTCTCCTATCGACCCCCAAAGAAAAGAAAAGAAATAAAACTATTTACACGGGAAAGCTCCCAACAAGCAAAAGAAGAACAGGAAATCTTTTTGGGTTTTCTTTTTAATTACTACTACAAGCATGGAAATTAAACTGATTAAAAGCTACAACTAATTTATTTTTTTGGTTTTTCTTAAGGTTTATTAAACACACAAGAAGAAAGCATAAAAAGGAAAATAAACTAGCATGGATGATACAATGAAAAATTATGAGCACCGACATCTAGCAATGAATGTGTGAACATAAATGTAATGTCAGTGGTAAATACGTACTCCCCCAAGCTTCGGCTTTTGGCCTAAGTTGGTCTATTGCCACGGCTGGCCTAGCGGATATCCATAATAGTAGTTGGGGTCATACTGAGATGCAGCGGCTATCGCCTGCTGAGCTGTAGCGTGGCGACGAGCGGCCTTCGCTCTCCTCTCGTACTCATCTGCCTCCTCTCTGGTAATGGTATATCTTCCTCTTGCCTGATAATCAAAGAAGGCAGGAGCAGGGAGAGTAATATGGACAGCACGATGTCTGTCAAAGATTAGTCGATACTAGAGAGGTGATTCATTCCTCTCAACAAACTGGTGGTGAACCATAGCATTAAAGTCTAGGTAAGCAGGTGGTAATTCAATATCATCTTCGTGTATGGCTACACCAAGAAAATTAGCTATGCGGGTTGCATAAATTCCTCCAAAGAAATCTCCATTAAATCTATTAAGATGCAACCTACGTGCAACAATGGCTCCCAAATTATAGGATTGGTCTCCTAACACAGCACTCCTAAGAATACTGAGGTCAGGGACACACATGTGACATGCCTCATCTTTACCATTAATGCATCTACCTATGAAGAGAGCAAAGTAATGTATAGCAGGAACGTGAATGCTCCCTATGGTAGCTTGTGTAATATCTCTAGATTCTTCCACAGTTATGCTAGCAAGAAAATCTCTAAATTCAGATTTGCGAGGATCCCTTATACTAACCCACTGTGGAAGTTTGCATGCAGTGGTAAAATCCTCTAAGTCCATAGTATAAGAATTTTCATAAAGATCAAACAGGACAGTTGGGGAATTACGTGAAGTTGAAAATTCAAACCTCCTCACAAAGGTACTGGTGAGGTTGTGATACTGACTGCACTTCTCTTCTTCGTAGCTCACAAGATTGGCATTACGCAAATATGCGTTGAATTCTTCTTTAATTCCTGCTCGATCCATAAAATTTTCAGAAGGCGATTCACAAGGACGCACTGGAGCGTCTCTTGGTGGCTCATCATCAGCATCACGCATTGCAAGCCTGGGTCCTTGCTTCCTTGAAGAACCACCCTGGAACATTTTCCTAAGCATCTTTCTTCCTCTGAAAAGAATTCTAAATTTTTTTAGTAACTTCAAAATAAAAGTAAACCAAACTCAATAATATTGATAGCAACTACTCCTACAAGTGCCTAGAGCCTATATCATGCATCAAAACTACTTGGAACCATATAAATTTGACATGCAATCTCAAGAACAGGGTCACCTAAGCAGCAAAAATTTGTAATAAATAAAGCACTAGAACAAAAACTAATTAGACCAATGGAGGAGTCACATACCAAGGAACAATCTCCCCAAGCAGTTTTGTGAGAGGTGCTTTGAGCAAGGAGATCGAAAATGGCAGCAAAGTGAGCTAGAACTCGTGCTTGAGCTGGTTATTCGTGTTTGTAGGAGGAAGAAGAAGTGTGTGGGTGAAAGAATGAGTGGAGGGGGCCACCATGGGCCCACGAGGCAGGGGGGCGCGCCCTCCACCCTCGTGGGCAGGTGGTTGACCCCCCTGCTGTGTTCTCAGTGCCAGATATTCTCAAATATTCTAGAAAAAACATATTTAAATTTCAGGGCATTTGGAGAACTTTTATTTTCGAGGTATTTTTATATTGCACGGATAATCAGATAACAGGCAAAAAATATTTATTTTTATTTTATTTAATATAAATAACAGAAAGTACAAGTGGGTACAGAAGGTTGTGCCTTCTAGTTTCATCCATCTCATGATCATCAAAAGGAATCCACTAACAAGGTTGATCAAGTCTTGTTAACAAACTCATTCCGAATAACATGGAACCGGAGAAATGTTGAATAACACTATGTTACCTCAATGGGGATATGCACATCCCCAATAATAAGAATATCATATTTCTTCTTGACAGTGGGAATAGGAAATTCAAAACCTTCAAATATAATCGATGGAATTTTTCCAATAGAGTTGATACTATGAGCTTGAGGTTGTTTCCTCGGAAAGTGTACCATATGCTCATTACCATTAACATGAAAAATGACATTGCCTTTAGTGCAATCAATAACAGCCCCTACAGTATTCAAAAAGGGTCTTCCAAGAATAATAGACATACTATCGTCCTCGGGAATATCAAGAATAACAAAGTCCGTTAAAATAGTAACGTTTGCAACTACAACAGGACATCCTCACAAATATCGATAGGTATAGCAGTTGATTTATCAGCCATTTGCAAAGATATTTCATTAGGTGTCAACTTATTCAAATCAAGTCTATGATATAAAGAGAGAGGCATAACACTAACACCGGCTCCAAGATCACATAAAGCAGTTTTAACATAGTTTCTTTTAATAGAGCATGGTATAGTGGGTACACCGGGATCTCCAAGTGTCTTTGTGTCGGTGTACTAGAGTAGGGGTACCCTAGTATCCCGAACTTGTGCACGGGCAGTCGCAGCATCCCGCGGCAAGGCTTGCCGGGTGACCGCCAAGATCCTCCGTGGTTCCTTTGGAGCCATTCAAGAACAAAGTATCCAAGTCAAGAAGACAAGACCCCGGCAAGAGGAGCTTGCCGGGAAGGCTAACAGAAGCAAACCAAGGCCCCGGCAAGAGGAGCTTGCCGGGAAGGAAACAAGACCCCGGCAAGAGGAGCTTGCCGGGAAGGCCACTCAAGGCATTTAAAGGAACTTGCCGCGGCGCACCGCGCGTTCCGGCAAGACCCGGTGAGCGACAAGCTCCCGGACGCGACAAGACAACAACCGCGGCAAGGCGCTTACCGCGGCAAGCCACCACTTCGTGCCCGCGCTCCAGCACACCCGCCACGTGTCGCTGTAGGACCCTCCTACGCACACGTGGCAGGAGGCTGTGCAGCTAGGGGCGTGCGGTGGCAAGCAGGCGCTGACAAGATAACCATCGTGGCAAACGGTGGCGTCCCTAGCGGTCCCTTTCGGTACTGTTTAGGCGACACAGACGGGCATTTAATGCCCTTGTTCCTTGCCGTCAGGGTTAGGTATGATAACACTGTAGCAGGTAGCTGTGCCTACTACAGCACCTTTCCATTTTTGCCCTTCACCCCCATTGTCATATGTCGGTAACCCCTTGAGCATATAAAAGGAGGCCCGTGTGCAACAAAGGGGGGGTTTAGCCAGTTCGAACACTCACGCTCGGTCTTGCTAGCTGCTGGTGTGTACTGTAGCACTCCGCGCTCCCGAGCAAGAAATCAATACCAAATCCACAAAGCAGGAGTAGGGTTTTACGCATCCGTGCGGCCCGAACCTGGGTAAATTGCTCGCGTGTTTCGCCTCGATCTAATCTTTGCGCAACCTCCGCCCCTGCCGAACCGAAAGGGACCCGGTCCGCCGGTCCCATAGGTGCCCGTGGATCAGATACCCCGGCATCTCTGGCGCGCCAGGTAGGGGGCGTCGAAGTTGTGTGAACCAGATCCGGCGTCCTCGCGAGCTAGATCTTCATCATCTTCATCAACATGCTTCCGAAGAAGAAAGTTTCGGAGGCAGCCGCTCCGTCCGCGCCGAGCCAGCCACCGCCGGAGCAAACGGTTGGTGGGGCAGGCGCCGGCGGAAGGTCGACGGGCGTCGACGAGGGAGCTCGCGGTGCTGCCAGGTCCAAGGACAAGGCTGCGCTACCCATCGGCGGCGTAGCCGGCTCCCACAACGACCGGGCGCACTCCAAGACCTCGGCGTTCGTGCATGCACCGCGCCCGTCTCAGGAGGCGCGGGATCGGCAATGTCATGGTACTCACGGTGCCATGCGTTCACTAGATCAAGATCGAGCTGGTGGATCTCGGAGCGCCCAGGACCACCATGCACGTCAACACGCTGGCGCGAGCGAGACACGGTCGCCCGGACGAGATACTGCTCCTTCTAACGTAGTTAGAAGTCCGAGCATATCCCGCTCCTCGCACCGTTCACCACCGCCGCCCGCCACCGCAGCAGAAGCTCTGGCGCGGGCTCAGCTGCTCCTAGACTACCCTCCAGCGGCGGACAAGATCGACGACTGGAGGGCCACCATCTAGAGTCTCATCGGCTTCGCCAACGGCGACACTCCTCGGCAGCCGAGCACGACGCAGCCGCAGCGAGTTAGCCAGGCACGAACCGGTGGCGACAAGACTGGTGGGGGTGCAACTACTGTGCACTCCCCACCCCGAGGGCCAAGATCGCCGACTCGCCGGATCCACCTCGACAGCGACTCCACCGCGTCGTCAGATCCGCGAGCTCGTCGTGATCAACGCCAAGTTCTTCAAGAACGGCAGCGGGAAGACGCTCGTACTCACATCGAGCGCCGGAGAGAAGCGCGACGTCAATCAGACCAGCGCGCTGGGCCCTCTGTTGACATGCATGCGCCAGGGGAACCAGGCGACTTGCCGTACACGGTAGGTTGCCCTGCGTTCACTCGTGAGCTGCAGCAAGTCCAGTGGCCCAGTACGAAGAACTTCAAACCAGATGTACCGGAGAAGTACGACGGCAAGTCGCATCCGTCGGAGTTCCTCAGCATCTACACCATCGCGGTGCAGGCTGCTGGGGGGCGGGACGACAAGATCCTTGCCAACTACTTCCCGTTTGTGCTTAAGCCCAACGTCAGGTCCTGGCTCATGCACTTGCCGGACAACTCCATATCCTCCTGGGCTGATCTATGCCATCAGTTTGTCGGCGCCTTTACAGGCGGCCACAAACCTCATGGCCAAGAGAGTGATCTTCATCTGCTCGTCCAGAAGGAAGGAGAACCCCTGCGCAAGTACATTCAGAGGTTCAGCCGTGTACAGTACAACATCCCAGACGTCCACCCCGTCGCGGTCATCAGCGCGTTTCATCAGAACGTGCGTAACCGCAGGATGCGGGAGGAGATGGCGATGTGCAGGATCAGAGACGTCAGCGAGCTATACGCCCTGGCCGACAAGTGTGCACGCGCTGAGGAAGGGAGGAGACTCCCCGGAGAAAATGTAGGAGCAGGAGGATCTGACAGCGAAGATGCTGCCTCGGCAAAGAAAAACCGGCGGCGGAACAGGAAGAAGAAAGGCGGAGAGGTGCTAGTCGTTGAGCAGTCTGGCAACGAGGGTGGCGCCAAGAAGGCTGCAGTTGGTTGCTCCGGCAAGGAAGTTGCCGCGTGCACCAACTGTCAGGCTGTGGCAGTCGCCGGCAAGCAGGACGGCTCCGACAAGCAATATTGTAGGATTCACCGCACCAAGGGCCATGACCTCCAGAACTGCAAAAAGGTCGAGCAGCTTGTCCAGCAGCAAAAAGCTGAGTACGAGCGGCGCGACAAGGAGAGGGCCCAAGGTGGCGCTGCAGAATCTGGCAAGAAGCGCGCCGGCTGGGGAGGACGCCGCGACAAGGCCAAGCAGCGGCAAGGAGACAGACCTCCCCGCGGCCGCGACAACGATGAAGACGACGATGACGACGAAGACATGGATGATGTTCAGACCAGTGAGCAGGAGTTTCAGAAAGCCACAGAGGTCTTGTGCGTTGACGGTGGTGCTTCTCTGCATACTTCGCACCGCCAACTCAAACAGTGGGTGCGGGAAGTCAATGCAGCAGAACCACCCATCGAATCGCGCAAGTTTCTGAAGTGGTCCAGCACGCCTATCATCTTTGACATTGAGGACCACCCTGATCGCACAACTGCGGTCGGGTGTTTGCCGATGTTGGTTTCACCAACTATCCGCAACCTCAAGGTCACCAAGATGCTAGTTGACGGTGGGGCCGGCTTAAACCTGATCTCCTCCGCTGTACTCCAAAAACTCCAAATCCCTGACAGCGAGCTCGAAGAGACCGGCACATTCCAAGGAATCAACCCGGGAAGGAGCAAGCCGAAAGGGAAAGTCACGCTGCCGGTGACATTTGGCAGCGAGCTCAACTTCAGGACTGAGAGGGTCACATTTGACGTTGTCGATATTCCATTGCCTTACAATGGGATACTTGGACGTCCAGCACTCGCCAAGTTCATGGCGGCCTCTCACTACGCATATAACATGCTGAAGATGCCAGGCCCGATAAGCGTCATTTCTGTCCCTAGCGACAAGAAGGATGCTCTTATCTGTGCCGACAAGATCTACCGGGAAGCAGCAGCTGCAGCAGATCACAAGCCACTTGCCGCTGAAGCTCCTGGGGGGAAGAAGACCAAGCCCGGCAAGAGTTCTGGTGCCCACTCCGGCAAGCGCACCTCTTCGGAGTGCTGCGCTGCCGTCGAGGACGCACCATCGAGCTCCACCGGCAAGTGCAAGAAGGCGATGACAGCTCCGCCGGAGACAAAGAAGGCATCCGCCAAGGGGGACGGCACTGATGGTACCTTCACCATCAGTGCCACGGGGTACCATCAGTGCCACGCTCGACCCTAAATAGGAAAGCGCGCTCGTCGCTTTCCTGCGGGCGAATGTCGACGTGTTTGCGTGGCAGCCGTCTGACATCCCCGGTTTTCCCAGGAAAGTGATTGAGCACCACCTTGCTGTTTGTCCCCATGCGCGGCCCGTCAAGCAGAAAGTCAGGAAGCAAGCAGTGGAGCGCCAAGAATTCATTGCAGAAGAGATCAAGAAACTGGAAGCAGCAGGCCTTGTCAGAGGAGTGCTCCATCCCACGTGGTTGGCCAATCCTGTAGTCGTGCGCAAGGCAAACGGGAAATGGAGGCTTTGTATCGATTTCTCCGATGTTAACAAAGCTTGTCCCAAAGACCCATTTCCTTTGCCGCGCATTGACCAGATTGTTGACTCCACCGCCGGATGTGATTTGCTTTCATTTCTTGACGCGTACTCAGGATATCATCAGATCTTCATGGCAGAAGAGGATGAGGAGAAGACCGCATTTATTACTCCATGTGGCACGTACTGTTTCGTACGGATGCCTTTCGGATTAAAAAATGCTGGTTCGACATTTGCAAGAGTAGTCCATGTTGCTCTTGAGCCACAAATACACAGAAATGTAGAAGCCTACATGGACGATGTAGTGGTCAAGAGCAAGGGCAGAGCAACTTTGATTCAAGATTTGGACGAGACCTTTGCAAATCTGCGCAAGATCAGCCTCAAGCTCAACCCAGAGAAGTGTGTGTTTGGAGTTCCCTCCGGCAAGCTTCTCGGGTTCTTCGTGTCTCAGCGGGGAATTGAAGCCAATCCCGACAAGCTCAAGGCCATTGAGCAGATTGAAGCACCAAAGCGCGTCAAGGATGTACAGAAACTTGCCGGCTACGTGGCTGCTCTCAGCAGGTTTATCTCTCGATCTGCCGAGCGCGCCCTGCCGTTTTTCAAATTACTGAAAAAGGCGGGTCCAATGAAATGGACTCCGGAAGCGGAGGCTGCGCTGCAAGACCTGAAGAGATACCTGTCCTCCCCTCCAATACTTGTCGCACCTAGGCCACAAGAGAAGTTGCTGCTGTATATAGCGGCAACCAATCAAGTGGTTAGTGCTGCGTTAGTAGCAGAGAGGGATGCAGATGACGAGCCTGCAACCACGGCAAGCGCATCCAGCGACAAGCAAGGGGCTTCCCCGGCAAGCTCTGGTCCCGACAAAGATGGATCTGCGCAGATGCAAGAAGAGATACAGAAGAAAATGGTGCAGCGCCCAGTTTACTTTGTCAGCTCCCTTTTACAGGGGGCTAGGTCAAGGTACTCTGGCGTGCAGAAATTGCTTTTCGGCCTTCTCATGGCCTCGAGAAAGCTGCGCCATTACTTCCAAGCACATGAGATCACAGTTGTCACTCGCTTTCTGCTGAAGAGGATACTGCAGAATCCAGAAGCGACAGGCAGGATTGTTGAGTGGGCACTGGAACTGTCAAGCTTTGGCCTCAAGTTTGAAAGCACTTCAACTATCCAGAGCAGAGCATTGGCAGAATTCATAGCAGAATGGACGGCAACACCAGATGAAGAAATTCCAGAAACGAGCATCCCCGACAAAGAGGCAAGCAAAGAGTGGCTGATGTACTTTGATGGTGCCTTTTCGCTGCAAGGCGCCGGCGCTGGCGTGCTTCTTGTCGCGACCGCCGGAGAGCACCTCAAGTACGTAGTCCAGATGCACTTTCCCAAGGAGCAAGCAACAAATAATACTGCAGAGTATGAAGGCTTGCTTGCCGGTCTCCGGATCGCGGCAGACCTTGGGATCAAGAAGCTCATTGTCAGGGGTGACTCACAGCTTGTCATCCGCCAAGTAAACAAGAGTTATCAGAGTCCATTGATGGAAGCTTACGTCGACGAAGTGAGAAAGCTAGAAGAACACTTTGACGGCCTGCAAATGGAGCATGTTCCAAGAGCTCAGAACGCCATTGCAGATGGCCTGTCAAAGTGTGCCGCACTTAAGTTACCTGTGGAACCAGGGATCTTTGTGCTCAAGCTGACTCAGCCGTCCGTAACGCCATCAACTAGACAGAGCAAGAAGAGGAAGTTGGTTTCTGGTGATTATTTGCCGGCAGAGCTCCCCGAAGCCGCCGCCAAGAAGGTCCCCAAGATCAACGCCAAGAGCGCTGAGGAGCAAGGTGCTCCGGCAAGCCCTAGGGCTTGTTCCGTTGAAGCAGAAGCTCCCGCCAAGTTTCGCCCCGGCAAGCTTGTCGGGGAACGTCAAGCTCCGGCAGAGACATAGCTTCTCACCGTAGAAGCGGATGTTCCCGCAGCAGCTGAGATCGACACCAAGAACGCTGAGGAGCAAGATGCTCCGGCAAGCCCTAGGGCTTGTTCCGTTGCAGCAGAAGCTCCCGACAAGTTTTGCCCCGGCAAGCTTGTCGGGGAACGTCAAGCTCCGGCAGAGCCGCAGGTTCTTGCCGTAGAAGCGGATGTTCCCGCAGCAGCAGAATTGCCTTTAGTCCTTGTTGTCGAGCCACAAGCTCCAACATGGGCGCAACAGGTCGTCCATTTCCTTCAGACAGGAGAACTTCCCGAAGAGCAAGAAGAAGCGGAAAGAGTAGCCCGGCAGTCAAGTATGTACCAGTTTGTCGACAAGACACTGTACAGAAGAAGACTCAACGGTGTGAAATTGAAGTGTATTCCCCGGGAAGATGGACAAAAGCTGTTGGCAGAGATACACGGAGGCATATGTGGTCACCACATTGGCGCAAGAGCACTTGTCGGCAAAGCATTCCGGCAAGGTTTCTTCTGGCCAACAGCCCTCCAGGATGCAACTGCACAAGTAACCAAGTGTGAAGCGTGCCAGTTCCATTCCAAGCAGATACACCAGCCAGCTAAAGCTCTCCAGACGATCCCTTTATCCTGGCCATTTTCGGTCTGGGGGCTCGACATCCTCGGCCCCTTTCCCCGATCTGTCGGGGGCTTTGAGTACTTGTACGTTGCAATCGACAAGTTCACAAAGTGGCCGGAAGTGGAACCAGTGAGGAAGGTGACCGCGCAGTCAGCCGTCAAGTTCTTCAGGTCGATTGTTTGCCGCTTCGGGATCCCTAACAGGATAATCACCGACAACGGCACGCAATTTACGAGCCACACCTTCACGCAGTACGTCCAAGATCTTGGCGCCAAGGTCTGCTTCGCTTCTGTTGCTCACCCGAGAAGCAACGGTCAAGCGGAGAGGGCAAACGCTGAAGTGCTGCGCGGGCTCAAGACCAGAACTTTCGACAAGCTGCACAAGTGCGGAAGAAACTGGATCGAGGAGCTGCCGGTGGTTCTTTGGTCGATCAGAACGACGCCAAATCGAGCCACTGGACAGACACCTTTCGCTCTAGTCTATGGAGCAGAAGCAGTTATCCCCACGGAACTCGTATACGGGTCACCTCGAGTGCTCGCTTACGATGAGCTTGAGCAAGAGCGGCTGCGACAAGATGACGCGCTGCTCCTTGAGGAAGATCGTCTTCAGGCTGCTGTGCGAGCTGCTCGCTACCAGCAAGCTTTGCACCGCTATCATAGCCGCAAAGTCAATGCCAGAAGTCTCGAGGAAGGCGACCTTGTTGTTCGGCGCGTTCAGTCCGCCAAGAATTCCAACAAGTTGACGCCGAAGTGGGAAGGCCCTTACCGGGTGAAGCGAGTCACAAGGCCTGGCGCTGTCCGCCTTGAGACCGAAGATGGCATTCCAGTGAGCAACTCCTGGAACATCGAGCATCTTCGTAAGTTTTACCCGTAAGGCGCGGTTGTCGAACCCTGTCCGGAAACCACCCTTTTGTACAAGTCTTGCCGCTGTTGCATGTAATCCTTTGTACAAAGCCAGGCGCAGACCCTGAGCACAAGAGAATGAAGCGCTGCCACCCCGGGGTTATAGCATGCATGCTAGGTCGAGTCTCGTCCTTGGTTAGGGTTGATAGTGCCTAACCGCGGCTAACCCCTAGCTTAGAGGTCGAGTGTCCGTCCCTTTGCTTTTCCTTCGTTCGCAGGGCTCGCATATCCTGGCCAGACCGCTTGAGGATGAAAAGGAGAAGAAGGGCGCACTGGCACCTGGGCCCCGGCAAGCCAGCGTTGCTGGGGGCTGCGAGTGCCAAGATTCATCCGCGGCAAGCCAGAGTTGCCGGGGGCTGCGATATCAGATAAGTCTTTCGTCCCTCTTCATGCATCCTCTTATGGACTGGGGGATGCGAAACCGCGTTTCTTCCCGAAAACTGCCGTGCTCCCTCAAACTCTGGGCCCTAGGGCTCGTTCTCGGGGCCAGGTTTGGTCGTAGTCGCGGCAGCCAAGGGATGAAACGGGGAAACCGCACCCACCTCGTTCCCGCCTCCGTCAAAGGCGTGGGAAAGGTCGAGCGACGTGGGAAGGCGGCAGGGCCTGTTGCCGGGAAAAATGTCTGTCTGAGGGATACCAAGGGTTTGCTCCTTGGCGTGGGTTCAACCCGCGAGACCAATAACCCGGCAAGCATCCCTTTTTCATTAAAAAACATCCCACTCAGGTACAGTCTATAGAGGATGAAAAACATGAAAGAGAGGATTACAAGTTTTAGATGCAGCTAAGGCCCGAGGGCTTACAAATTAAAAAGATAAGATGCCCGTAATCCCTTTCCTGTCCCTCTCTTCAGGAGGTAGGTCAAGGAGGCGAAAAGGGCAAAAGGGGCGCCTAGGCGAGCTACGGGTGCCAGAAGACACCAAGAGAACATCCCGGGGGCCGTCCGAAGGCTGGACGGTGATGGCGGCGCCGGAAGCAGGGCTCGAAGACGGGGCGGCAGGACGTCAGCACGCTGTCGAGGGCACCACGCCCTCGTACTCCGACCTGACGGCCTTGTCGCCAGCCCTCTTCCCCTTCCGCAGCCTCCCTACGCCAGCCGCCCAAGGAGACGACCCCGGGGAGTTCAAGAAGCCGGCGACACGGATGATGGGGTCGCCGGTGCCGCACAAAGCGGCGCCCGACATCTAGTCGGACCCGCCATCCCGCCGCCCGCTACCCTCATCATCGCTGTCGCTCCCCTCCTCGTCACTCTCGCTCGAGTGGGAGCCTTCACTATCGGAGGAGCTATCCACGCAGCACTTCGCCCGAGTGCCGAAGCACCCGAAGGCCTTGACGGAGAGAAGGTCGCCCTCCATCAACTTAAAATGGAGGGTAAACCCCTCCATCAGGCTGTGGATACGGGCGAACGTCTTCCACCCTCGATCGAGATACATCACATTAGGGGCTGGGAATACAACGCGGACTCGTGTGCCGCTGATCCCACAGCCCCTCATGTGCAGTCTCAGAGTCTCGGGCGGGTCCAGCTCCATCGCGCTCGCAAACGGAGCTGGAAGCCGGAGGCGACGATGAGGCGCCCGGCGCAGCCTGACGAAGAACTCGCAAGGGTCGTCCCCAATATGGACCGCCGTGGGGGGAGGAACTGCCGGCGGAGGCGAAGCTGGCGCGCCGCCCCGTCCGCCTCTTCCCCGAGCGCCTCGACCCCGTCCTCGACCTCGTACGCGACCTCGCCCCCTCCCTCTTCCCCTTATGGTTGGCTCCGCCACCACGAGCGCGGGAGAGGGAGGGGTGCGCTGCCTAACGGCGACCCTCGCCGCCACCGATGAAGGGCCAGGGTTCCCTTTCTCCATGGCGAATGAGAGAAAGGGGAGCAGAAGCTGAAGAAAGGAGGAACTAAGAGAGTGCGGGCTTCTGTGCCCCCCTCCCGCTCTTTATAAAGGAGCGAGGTGGGGGCTCGGCCGCCCCGCTCAGCGAATCAAGGCGCAGGCAGAGCAGGGGGTCGAGGCCGACCCGCTGCCTCTGCTCACAACGGCCCCGTTTCCCGCTTCCACCGTCCGCGACCCCAAGCGCATGGGAGCCACGTGGCGGGGACACAGAGCCGAGGTGATGAATGAGGCGGCCTCGCCCCACCCCGTGATCGCGGGGAGTGGACGCCTCGGAAAACCGCGCACCGGCCCCGTCCAGTAAATGCACCACGCCCCCACGCCTACCTCTGTTTAGGGAGGAGGGCGTGAAACGCCCCCTTCATCATGGCCTGACGCATGCTCGCGAGGCTTAGCCCCGCGCACGCCGCCCACGTCACCCGCGACGCCGCGTTTGACGCGTGCCGTTCCGAGCGTGCGCGGTGGAAGCAGAGAGATATGTGGGATGACCTAGGCCGCGCGTGCCCGTGCACTGTTTTGGGCCTGGCCCAACAGCGCTCGGCACCGTGTCTGGCCCAGGCCCGGGGGCTCCTGTCGGTGTACTAGAGTAGGGGTACCCTAGTATCCCGAACTTGTGCACGGGCAGTCGCAGCATCCCGCGGCAAGGCTTGCCGGGTGACCGCCAAGATCCTCCGTGGTTCCTTTAGAGCCATTCAAGAACAAAGTATCCAAGTCAAGAAGAAAAGACCCCGGCAAGAGGAGCTTGCCGGGAAGGCTAACAGAAGCAAACCAAGGCCCCAGCAAGAGGAGCTTGCCGGGAAGGAAACAAGACCCCGGCAAGAGGAGCTTGCCGGGAAGGCCACTCAAGGCATTTCACGGAACTTGCCGCGGCGCACCGCGCGTTCCGGCAAGACCCGGTGAGCGACAAGCTCCCGGACGCGACAAGACAACAACCGCGGCAAGGCGCTTACCGCGGCAAGCCACCACTTCGTGCCCGCGCTCCAGCACACCCGCCACGTGTCGCTGTAGGACCCTCCTAAGCACACGTGGCAGGAGGCTGTGCAGCTAGGGGCGTGCAGTGGCAAGCAGGCGCTGACAAGATAACCATCGTGGCAAACGGTGGCGTCCCTAGCGGTCCCTTTCGGTACTGTTTAGGCGACACAGATGGGCATTTAATGCCCTTGTCCCCTGCCGTCAGGGTTAGGTATGATAACACTGTAGCAGGTAGCTGTGCCTACTACAGCACCTAGCTGTGCCTACTACAGCACCTTTCCATTTTTGCCCTTCACCCCCGTTGTCATATGTCGGTAACCCCTTGAGCATATAAAAGGAGGCCCGTGTGCAACGAAGGGGGGGGTTAGCCAGTTCGAACACTCATGCTCGGTCTTGCTAGCTGCTGGTGTGTACTGTAGCACTCCGCGCTCCCGAGCAAGAAATCAATACCAAATCCACAAAGCAGGAGTAGGGTTTTACGCATCCGTGCGGCCCGAACCTGGGTAAATCGCTCGCGTGTTTCGCCTCGATCTGCTCTTTGCGCAACCTCCGCCCCCGCCGAACCGAAAGGGACCCGGTCCGCCGGTCCCATAGGTGCCCGTGGGTCAGATACCCCGGCACTTTGGTATTCCACCCTTAAAAGTATAATTAGCAAGCATGGTGGAAATTTCAGCTTCCGGTATCTTTCTTTTATTTGTAATGATATCTTTCATGTACTTAGCATAAGGATTGGTTTTGAGCATATCAGTTAATCGCATACGGAAAAAGATAGGTCTAATCATTTCAGCAAAGCGCTCAAAATCCTCATCATCCTTTTTCTTGGATGGTTTGGGAGGAAAAGGCATGGGTTTCTGAACCCAAGGCTCTCTTTCTTTACCATGTTTGCTAGCAACAAAGTCTTTCTTATCATAACGTTGATTCTTTGATTGTGGGTTATCAAGATCAACAGCAGGTTCAATTTCTATATCATTATCATTACTAGGTTGAGCATCATCATGAACATTATTATTAGCATTATCACTAGTTTCAGGTTCATTACCAGATTGAGTTTCAGCATCAGAAATAGAAATATCATTTGGATTCTCAGGTGTTTCAACAATAGGATCACTAGGAGCATGCAAAGTCCTATCATTTTTCTTTTTCTTCCTTTTAGAAGGACTAGGTGCATCTATATTATTTCTCTGAGAATCTTGCTCAATTCTCTTAGGGTGGCCTTCAGGATACAAAGGTTCCTAAGTCATTCTACCGTCTAGTAGCCACTCTAACAGCATTATCATTATCTTTACTATTCAATTCATTGAGCAAATCATTTTGAGCTTTAAGTACTTGTTCTACTTGAGTGGTAACCATAGGAGCATGTTTACTAATAAGTTTAAGTTCACCTTTTACATTGGCCATATAATCACCCAAGTGTTCAAGCATATTTGAATTGTATTTCAATTGTCTACCAAAATAAGCATTAAAGTCTTCTTGCTTGGCCATAAATTTATCAAACTCATCTAAGCATGGGCTAGCAAATTTAGTAAATGGGATTTCAGCTTTATCATATCTGTAGAGAGAATTTACCTTTACTACCAGTGTTGGGTGATCAAGACCATGAGTTTCTTCAATAGGTAAAGGATTAAGATCATATGTTTCTTCAACAGGCGGTAAATTAAGACCGTGTATTTCTTCAATAGGAGGTAAATTCTTAACATCTTCAGCTTTAATACCTTTTTCTTTCATAGATTTCTTTGTCTCTTGCATATCTTAGGGACTGAGAAATAGAATACCCCTCTTCTTCGGAGTTGGTTTAGGAATAGGCTCAGGAATTGGCTCCGGAGGCGTCCAATTATTTTCATTTGTCAACATATTGTTCAATAGAATTTCAGCTTCATCCGGTGTTCATTCCCTGAAAACAGAACCAGCACAACTATCCAGGTAATCTCTGGAGGCATTGGTTAGTCCATTATAGAAGATATCAAGTATTTCATTTTTCTTAAGAGGATGATCAGGCAAGCATTAAGTAATTGGAGAAGCCTCCCCAAGCTTGTGGGAGACTCTCTTCTTCAATTTGCACAAAATTATATGTATCCCTTAAAGCAGCTTGTTTCTTATGAGCAGGGAAATATTTAGCAGAGAAGTAATAAATCATATCCCGGGGACTACGCACACAACCAGGATCAAGAGAATTAAACCATATCTTAGCATCACCCTTTAATGAGAACGGAAATATTTTGAGGATGTAAAAGTAACGAGTTCTCTCATCTTTAGTGAACAGGGTGGCTATATCATTCAATTTAGTAAGATGTGCCACAACAGTTTCAGATTCATAACCATGAAAAGGATCATATTCAACCAAAGTAATTATATCAGGATCAACAGAGAATTCATAATCCTTATCAGTAACAAAGATAGGTGAAGTAGCAAAAGCAGGGTCAGGTTTCATTCTAGCATTTAGATATTGCTTACTCCATTTAGCTAATAACCTTTTGAGTTCATTTCTATTTTTGCAAGCTAAAATAGCTAAAGAAGCTTCTTGATCAAAAACATAACCCTTAGGAATAACAAGTGATTCTTCATCATCACTTTCATCAGTATCATCAGATTCAATATCTTCAATTTCTCTAGCCCTAGCAAGTTGTTCATCAAGAAAATCACTAAGTGGCACAGTGGTATCAGGCATAGAGGTAGTTTCATCATAAGTAGCATGCATAGTAGAAGTAGCATCATCAATAACATGCGACATATCAGAACGAATAGCAGAAGCAGTTGTAGGTGTCGCAAGCTTACTCAAAACAGAAGGTGAATCAAGTGCAGAGCTAGATAGTAGTTCCTTACCTCCCCTCGTAGTTGAGGGATAGATCTTGGTTTTTGGATCTCTCAAGTTCTTCATATAAGCAAATATATATCCCAAGTGACTCAAACAATAGAGCTATGCTCCTCGGCAACGGCGCCAGAAAATAGTCTTGACAACCCACAAGTATAGGGGATCGCAACAGTTTTCGAGGGTAAAGTATTCAACCCAAATTTATTGATTCGAGACAAGGGGAGCCAAAGAATACTCTCAAGTATTAGCAGCTGAGTTGTCAATTAAACCACACCTGGAAACTTAATATCTGCAGCAAAGTGTTTAGTAGCAAAGTAATATGATCGTAGTGATAACGGTAGCAAAAGGTAACAGTAGTAAAAGTAATGTTTTTGGTATTTTGTAGTGATGATAGCAATAGCAACAGGAAAGTAGATAAGCGAAGAACAATATATGGAAAGCTCGTAGGCAATGGATCGGTGATGGAGAATTATGTCGGATGCGGTTCATCATGTAACAGTCATAACCTAGGGTGACACAGAACTAGCTCCAGTTCGTCAATGTAATGTAGGCATGTATTCCGAACATAGTCATACGTGCTTATGGAAAAGAACTTGCATGACATCTTTTGTCCTACCCTCCCGTGGCAGCGGGGTCCTTACAGAAACTAAGGGATATTAAGGCCTCCTTTTAATAGAGAACGGGAACAAAGTATTAACACATAGTGAATACATGAACTCCTCAAACTACGGTCATCACTGGTAAGTATCCCGATTATTGTCACTTCGGGGTTAATGGATCATAACACATAATAGGTAACTATAGACTTGCAAGATAAGATCAAGAACACTCATATATTGATGAAAACATAATAGGTTCAGATCTGAAATCATGGCACTCGGGCCCTAGTGACAAGCATTAAGCATAGCAAAGTCATAGCAACATCAATCTCGGAACATAGTGGATACTAGGGATCAAACCCTAACAAAACTAACTCGATTACATGATAGATCTCATCCAACCCATCACCGTCCAGCAAGCCTACGATGGAATTACTCACGCACGGCGGTAAGCATCATGAAATTGGTGATGGAGGATGGTTGATGATGACGATGACGATGGATTCCCCTCTCCGGAGCCCCGAACGGACTCCAGATCAGCCCTCCCAAGAGGTTTTAGGGCTTGGTGGCGTCTCTGTATCGTAAAACGCGATGATTTCTTCTCTCTGTTTTTTTCTCTCCCCGAAACACAATATATGGAGTTGGAGTTAGAGTCGGAGAGGCAACAGGGGGCCCACGAGGTAGGGGGGCAGGCGCGCCCCCCACCCTCGTGGATAGGTGGTGGCCCCCCTAGCCTTCATCTTTTGCAGGTATTTTTCATATTTTCTGAAAAGTTGCTCCGTGAAGTTTCAGGTCATTCCGAGAATGTTTGTTTCTGCACATAAATAACACCATGGTAATTCTGCTGAAAACAGCGTCAGTCTGGGTTAGTTTCATTCAAATCATGCAAGTTAGAGTCCAAAACAAGGGCAAACGTGTTTGGAAAAGTAGATACGACGGAGACGTATCATTAATCCTTATTCCTTCATCCATCGTAACATCACCCAAAACATGAAAACTTCAATCACACAAAACTCAAGAAAACCTTCGTGAGATCCATTTGTACAAGAAAGCAAATCACTACTATAAGTACTATTGCAATCCATTCATATTTATTCTTGCATTATATCTACTATATTCCAACTTTTATATGGCAAAAACTCTTCAAAGAAAACCATAGAATCATCAAAACAAGCACACAACGCAAAGAAAACAAAATCTGTCAAAAACAGAACAGTCTGTAGCAATGTGGATATTTCGAATACTTCTGTAACTCCAATTTTTTTTGAAAAATTAGTATGACCTGAGCAATTTGTATATTAATCTTCTTCAAAAAGAATTGGTATTTTATCACGCTCCTGTTAAAATGAGAATTATTTTCATGAGCACAAAAGTTTCTGTTTTTCAGCAAGATCAAATCAACTATCACCCAAGAAGATCCTAAAGGATTTGCTTGGCACAAAAACTAATTAAATCAAAAAAAACACAATCATAATAGTAGCATAATTGTGCAAACACTCAAGAGCAGAAATCAAAAGACAAAAATAAATCTTATTCATTGGATTGCCTCCCAACAAGTGCTACTGTTTTACGCCCCTAGCTAGGCATAAAGCACAGATCTAAGTTTTGTCATCGGTATTTTTGGCAACTTTTGTAAGGGCTTTCTCAAACCCGAGAGGCTCTTTGTGCTTCCCTAGATTCTCAGGAAAGTAAACCATCTTTAGATCTAAAATATCCAATCGCTTATTGCAGAGAGTAATCAAGGTATTCATGCGATTGATACTACCATTAAGATGTTTAAGGGGTTTGTTATATTTTTGCAATTCAACCATATGTTTGTGCAAATCACCAAGTTTGTCCAACATTTGAACTCCCTCTAGGGTAAAATAAAACCCCTTCTTTTGAGGTGGAACCCCCAGAATTCCTTCTAAAATTTCATAGGCAGCATTAGCATCAAGCTCGATAAAATTCCCTTTAGCGGCAAAATCTAAGAGTTATCTATGATGTAAAGTGAATCCTATGTAAAATTTCGAAGTAAAATCTTAGCATCTCCCTTTAGGTTGCAAACACGATAGGATTCCATTAGCCTATACCAATCATCTTTCAAATTTTCTCCTTGTCGTTGCTTGAAGTATAAAACTTCAAAATCTGGTGATAAAGGAGGAGTAGTCACACTATCCATTAAGACTAGAAAGCAAGAACACGGATAGATCCGGCAAGAAAACAGCGAACGAAAAAGAGGGCGAATAAAACGACAAATTTTTGTGAAGTGGGGGAGAGGAAAACGAGAGGCAAATGGCAAATAATGTAAATTGCAAGGAGATGAGATTTGTGATTAGGAACCTGGTAGATGTTGATGATGTCTCCCCGGAAACAGCGCCAGAAATTCCTTTTGATGTCTGCTAGAACTACGTCGGTATTTCCCCAAAGAGGAAGGGATGATGTAGCACAACGACGGTAGGTATTTCCCTCAGTGATGGGACCAAGGTTATCGAACCAGTAAGAGAACCAATCAACACTACGTAAACAGCACATGCACACAAATAACATATACTCGCAACCCGACGTGTTAAAGGGGTTGTCAATCCCTTTCAAGTAACGGGGCCAGTAATTAGTAAACTGATGTGAGGAAGTTGTAATAGATTGATAGATCGAACACCAAATAAAATAAAGTGCAGCAAGGTATTTTTGTATTTTTGGTTTAATAGATTTGAAAATAAAAGCAAAGGAAAATAGATCGCAAAGGCAAATATAATAAAGAAGAGACACGGGGGTCATAGGTTCCACTAGTGGCTTCTGTCGAGAAAAATAACAAACAGTGGGTAAACGAATTACTACTGGGCAATTGATAGAACTTAAAATAATCAATGACGATATGCAGGCAATGATCATTATATAGGCATCACGTCCAAGATTAGTAGACCGACTCCTGCCTGCATCTACTACTATTATCCACACATCGACCGCTATCCAACATGCATCTAATGTATTAAGTTCATGGAGAAACGGAGTAATGCAATAAGAATGATGACATGATGTATCCAAGATCTGTTTATGTAGAAATAGACCCCATCCTGTTATCCTTAATAGCAATGATACATACGTGTCGGTTCCCCTTCTGTCACTGGGATCAAGCACAGTAAGACCGAACCCATCACAAAGCACCTCTTCCCATTGCAAGATAAATATATCAAGTTGGCCAAACAAAACCCAAATATTGGAGAAGAAATATGAGGTTATAAGCAATCATACATATAAGAGATCAAAAAGACTCAAATAACTTTCATGTATAAAAAGATAGATATCATCATAAACTCAAAGTTCATCGGATCCCAACAGACACGCTGCAAAAAGAGTTACATCATATGGATCTTTAAGAGACCATTGTATTGAGAATCAAAAGAGAGAGAGGAAGCCATCTAGCTACTAACTACGGACCTGTAGGTCTACAAAGAACTACTCATGCACCATCGGAGAGGGACCAATGGACATGATGCACCCCTCCGTGATGGTGTCTAGATTGGATCTGTGGTTTCTGGAACTTGTGGCAGCTGGAATTGATTTTCGTCAACTCCCCTAGGATTTCTGGAATATTGGAGTATTTATAGAATAAAGAGGCGGTTCGGGGGGCACCCGAGGTATGCTAGATCTTTCTTATTTGTTTTCCTATAAAATGCCTATGCATAGGAAGTATGTTAGACTCAGATGTGATTTTCATATGCTACATGATGCTCTCTTCGTGTTGCAATTGCTATATTTTATGTGAGCGTCATTGAAATTATCAATGCCTAGCTTAATGGCTTTAAAGAAAAGCGCTTGTTGAGAGACAACCCAATATATTTCCTTTCTGTTTTGAATAAATAATTCATCTAGCCTCTGGTTAGGTGTGGTTTTGTGTTTTAATTAGTATTTGTGCCAAGTAAGACCTTTGGGATAGCTTACGGGATAGTTGATTTGATCTTGCTGAAAACAGAAAATTTTACGCTCAGGAAAACAATTCTTATTTTTAGAGGAAGAGTGATTAAATATTGATTCTTTTTGCAGAAGATTAATAAACAAATTTCTTAGGTCGCCCTAATGTTCCAGAATTTTTGGGTTTACACAAGTATTCGAAATATCCAGATTGCTACAGATTGTTCTGTTTTTGACAGATTCTGTTTTCTATGTGTTGTTTGCTTATTTTGATGAATCTATGGCTCATATCGGGGGGGGGGGTATGAATCATGGAAAAATTGGAATACAGTAGATATTATACCAATATAAATAAAGAAAGAGTTCACAACAGTACCAAAAGTGGTGATTTATTTTCGTATACTAATGGAGCTTATGAGATTTTCTGTTGAGTTTTGTGTTGTGAAGTTTTCAAATTTTGGGTAAGGATTTGATGGGTTATGGAATAAGGAGTGGCAAGAGCCTAAGATTGGGGATGCCCAAGGCACCCCAAGGTAATATTCAAGGACAAACAAGAGCCTAAGCTTGGGGATGCCCCGGAAGGCATCCCCTCTTTCGTCTTCGTCTATTAGTAATTTTACTTTAGGCTATATTTTTATTCACCGCATGATATGTGTTTTTCTTGGAGCGTCTTGTATGATTTGAGTCTTTGCTTTTTAGTTTGCCACAATCATATTTGTTGTACACACCTTTTGAGAGAGACACGCATGAATCATGATTTGTTAGAATACTCTATGTGATTCACTTATATCTTTTGAGCTAAGCAATTTTGCTCTAGTGCTTCACTTATATCTTTTTAGAGCACGGCGGTGGTTTTATTTTATAGAAATCTATGATCTCTCATGCTTCATTTATATTATTTTGAGAGTCTTTAAAATAGCATGTTAATTTTCTTTGGTTATAAATTTAGTCCTAATATGATAGGCATGCAAGAGGGATATAATAAGAACTTTCATATAAAGTGCATTGGATACTATAAGAAGTTTGATTCCTTATGATTGTTTTGAGATATGAAGATGGTGATATTAGAGTCATGCTAGTGAGTAGTTGTGCATTTGAGAAATACTTGTGTTAAGGTTTGTGAGCCCCGTAGCATGCACGTATGGTGAACCGTTATGTAACGAAGTTGGAGCATGAGATATTTTTGATTGTCTTCCTTATGAGTGGCGGTCGGGGACGAGCGATGGTCTTTTATTACCAATCTATCCCCCCTAGGAGCATGCGCGTAGTACTTTGTTTTGATGACTAATAGATTTTTGCAATAAGTGTGAGTTCTTTATGACTAATGTTGAGTCCATGGATTATACACACTCTCACCCTTCCACCATTGCTAGCCTCTCTTGTACCGCACAACTTTCGCCGGTACCATAAACCCACCATATACCTTCCTCAAAACAGCCACCATACCTACCTATTATGGCATTTTCGTAGCCATTTCTAGATATATTGCCATGCAACTTTCCACCATTCCGTTATTATGAGACGCATCATCATTGTCATATTGCTTTGCATGATCATGTAGTTGACATCGTATTTGTGGCAAAGCCACCGTTCATCATTTTATACATGTCGCTCTTGATTCCTTGCACATCCCTGTACACTGCTGGAGGAATTCATATAGAGTCATATCTTGTTCTAGTATCGAGTTATAATTTTTGAGTTGTAAGTAAATAGAAGTATGGTGATCTTCCTTTTTAGAACATCGTCCCATGCTAGGAAATTAAAGAAAGAAAGAAAAAAGAAAAAGGAGAAAAAGAAAAAAACAAGAAAAGGAAAAAAAGAAGATAAAGAAAAAAAGAGAAAAAAAAGAAAAAAAGAAAAAAGAGAGAAAAGGAGAGAAGGGGCAATGTGATTATCCTTTTCCATGCTTGTGCTTCAAAGTAGCACCATGATCTTCATGATAGAGAGTCTCCTATGTTGTCACTTTCAAGTACTAGTGGGAGTTTTCATTATAGAACTTGGCTTGTATATTCCAACGATGGGCTTCCTCAAATTGCCCCAGGTCTTCATGAGCAAGCAAGTTAGATGCACACCCACTTAATTTTCTTTTTGAGCTTTCATAAACTTATAGCTCTAGTTCATCCGTTGCATGGCAATCCCTACTCACTCACATTGATATTTATTGATGGGCATCTCCATAGCCCGTTAATACGCCTAGTTGATGTGAGACTATCTCCCTCTTTTTGTCTTCTCCACAACCACCTTCTACTCCACCTATAGTGTTATGTCCATGGCTCACGCTCATGTATTACGTGAAAATTGAAAAGGTTTGAGAACATCAAAAGTATGAAACAATTGCTTGGCTTGTCATCGGGGTTGTGCATGATTTGAATATTTTGTGTGATAAAGATAGAGCATAGCCAGACTATATGATTTTGTAGGGATAAGCTTTCTTTGGCATGTTATTTTGAGAAGACATAATTATATTGTTAGTATGCTTGAAGTATTATTGTTTTTATGTCAATATTAAACTTTTGTTTTGAATCATACGGATCTAAACATTCATGCCACGATAGAGAAAATTACATGGATAAATATGTTAGGTAGCATTCCACATCAAAAATTCCGTTTTTATCATTTACCTACTTGAGGACGAGCAGGAATTAAGCTTGGGATGCTTGATACGTCTCCAATGTATCTATAATTTTTGATTGTTCCAAGCTATTATATTGTCTATTTTGGATGTTTTATATGCATTATTATGCTACTTTATATTATTTTGCGACTAACCTATTAACCTAGAGCCCAGTGCCAATTCTATTTTTTTCCTTGTTTTAGAGTTTGGAAGAAAAGGAATATCAAAATAGAGTCCAAACGGAATGAAACTTTCGCGATGATTTTTCTTGGACCAGAAGACATCCAGAGGACGTGGAGTACACATCACGGAAGCCACGAGGCAGCCACAACGACGGAGGGCGCGCCCCCACCCTTATGGGCTCCTCGTGACTCCACCGGCCTATTTCTTTCGCCTATATATTCTCAAATATTCCAAGACCAACCAGGAGAGCCACAAAAACACTTTTCCACCGCCACAACCTTCTGTACCCGTGAGATCCCATCTAGGGGCCTTTTTCGGCATCCTGCCGGAGGGGGATTCGATCACGGAGGGCTTCTACATCAACACCATTGCTTCTCCGATGAAGCGTGGGTAGTTTACCATAGACCTACGGGTCCATAGCTAGTAGCTAGATGGCTTCTTCTCTCTCTTTGATTCTCAATACCATGTTCTCCTTGATGTTCTTGGAGATCTATTCGATGTAATACTCTTTTTGCAGTGTGTTTGCCGAGATCCGATGAATTATGGATTTATGATCAGCTTATCTATGAATATTATTTAAATTTTCTCTGAATTCTTATATGCATGATTTGATAGCTTTGCAAGTCTCTTCGAACTATCGATTTGGTTTGGCCAACTAGATTGGTTTTTCTTGCAATGAGAGAAGTGCTTAGCTTTGGGTTCAATCTTACGGTGCTTGATCCCAATGACAGAAGGGGAACCGGCACGTATTGTATTATTGCCATCGAGGATAACAAGATGGGATTTTCATCATATTGCTTGAGTTTATCCCGCTACATCATGTCATCTTACTTAATGCATTACTCTGTTCTATGAACTTAATACTCTAGATGCAGGCAGGAGTCGGTAGATGTGTGGAGTAATAGTAGTAGATGTAGGCAAGAGTCGGTCTACTTGATACGGACGTGATGCATATATTCATGATCATTGCCTTAGATATCGTCATAACTTTGCGCTTTTCTATCAACAATTGCTCGGTAGTAATTTGTTCACCCATCATAATATTTTCTATCTTGAGAGAAGCCTCTAGTGAAACCTATGGCCCCTGGGTCTACTTTCCATCATATAAGTTTCCGATCTACAATTTTAGTTTCCTATTTACTTCCTTTGCAATCTTTTACTTTTTGTTCCATAAACCAAAAATATCTAAAATATTACTTTGCGGTTTATCCATCTCTATCAGATCTCACTTTGCAAATAACCATGAAGGGATTGACAACCCCTTTATCGCGTTGGGTGCAAGTTGGTGTTTGTTTGTGCAGGTATTCGGTGACTTGTGCATTATCTCCTACTGGATTGATACCTTGGCTCTCAAAAACTGAGGGAAATACTTACTCTACTTTGTTACATCACCCTTTCCTCTTCAAGAAAAAACCAACGCAAGCTCAAGAGGTAGCAACTAGCAAGAACCATTCTTACCTACGCAAAACCACAACGGTGATTATCAAGTTGCTATTTAACCTTCTGCAAGGACCGTCGTAGTCAAATTAGATTCAACTAAAGTGGGAGAAACAAACACCTGCCAGCCACCTTTATGCAAAACAAGTTGCATGTCAGTCGGTGGAACCAGTCTCATGTATGTGGACATGTAAGGTTGGTTCGAGCCGCTTCATCCCACAATACCGCCAAATCAAAACAAGACATAGGTAGTAAGCAATATGAACATCACCGCCCACAACTCCTTTGTGTTCTACTCGTGCATATCATCTACGCATAGACCTGGCTCATGATGCCACTGTTGGGAAACGTTTCATGGAAAAAAATCTACGCACATACAAAATCTATCCATGGAGATGTATAGCTACGAGAGGGGGAGAGCATCTACATACCCTTGTAGATCTCTAAGCGGAAGCATTTATCAACGTGGTTGATGTAGTCGTACACCTTCACGATCCGTTCCGATCAAGCACTGAACGTACAGCACCTCCGCGTTTAGCACACGTTCAGCTCAATGACGTCCTCACCTTCTTGATCCAGCACGAGGGGCGAAGTAGTAGATGAGTTCCGGCAGCACGACGGCGTGGTGATGGTGGTGGTGAAACTATTTTTGCATGGCTTCGCCAAGCACAATGGACTTAGAGCGGAGGATGAACTAGAGGGAGGAGATTAGAACCACACCGGGCTTCTAATTATGAGGATTAGAGGTAGTTAGGGCTAGATCTAATTAGTCAACTAGGACCAACTAGAGGAGGCTCAATAACTAGTGTTCTAGGGGCTAGCCCTGCTCCTCTATTTATATGTTGAGTCGTGGGGTCGTTACATGGGGAGAGGGCCTCCCCAAAGTCGGTTTGGAATGCAAGGAAGAGTCCTTATCAGATTCTAGCACCAAACGCCAAGGTCCTCGGCGTCTGGCCCAGACACCATGGTCCTCGGCATTTGGCCCAGGGCCAGACGCCAGGGTCCCTGGCGTCTGGTCCCCGACTTTCGCAAAACTTCCTTTTGCACCGACCTAAAGCCCCGTGGGCCTTACCCCTTGGCCCAACCAAAGTTTCCTCGTATGAGAATATTTCTGGAAACATCCGAAACCCTTCCGGAGCACCTCGTCATGTCCGTGATCTCATCCAGGACTCCGAACAACATTCGGTCACCAACATGTATAACTCATATAATATTGCCTCGTCAACGAACGTTAAGCGTGTGGACCCTACGGGTTCGAGAATGATGTAGACAAGACCGAGACGCTTCTCCAGTCAATAACCAATAGCGGGACCTGGATACCCATATTGGTTCCTACATATTCTACGAAGATCTTTATTGGTTGAACCTTTATGACAACATACATAGTTCATTTTGTCTGTCGGTATGTTACTTGTCCGAGATTCGATTGTCGGTATCTTCATACCTAGTTCAATCTCATTACCGACAAGTCTCTTTACTCGTTTTGTAGTATATCATCTTGTAACTAACTCCTTATTCACTTTGCTTGCAAGCTTCTTGTGATGCTTTATTACCGAGATGGCCTAGAGATATCTTTCCGTCATACAGAATGAAAAATCCCAATCTTGATCCATGCCAACTCAACACACACCTTCGGAGATACCTATAGAGCATCTTTATGATCACCCAGTTACGAAGTGACGTTTGATACACACAAGGCATTCTTCCGGAGTCCGGGATTTGCATGATCTTATGCTCGAAGGAAGATGTACTTGACATTAAGAAAGCAGTAGCAATAAAATGAACAATCATATGCTATGCCAATAGATGAGTCTTGTCCATCACATCATTCTCCTAATGACGTGATCTCATTATCAAACGACAACTCACGTCTATGGCCAGGAAACCTTAACCATCTTTGATCAACGAGCTAGTCATGCAGAGGCTTACTAGGGACTTGGTATTTGTTTATGTATTCACACATGTATTTAAGTTTCCCATCAATACAATTGTAGCATGAATAATAAACATTTATCATGATTAAGGAAATATAATAATAACCACTTTATTATTGGCTCTAGGGCATATTTTCAGCACTAATGAACCTTGTGGTGAAAGAGAAAAGTGATTGAGGACTCTCAAAAATCTCCTCGTGGATAGACTTCCTCCTCGCCAGCCAGATAGCCCACAATGTGATGGCTAGCTTCACGAACTGAGCATGTGACCTGGTGCTGAGCTCGTTCGCGAGGCCTTGGCCCATAATAGATTCTTGTAGAATAAGAGTACAATTTTTTTGTTCGCAGCAGTAATGGGCTAATGGCGAGAACCCCTAAAAAAGTAGTAATGGCGAGACATCTCATTTGACGGGCGCCTCTATATCTCGCCTTCATCGAGAGGGTAGGAACCCTAGCTGAAGGGGAGACCGAGATGGGCCGGCCTAGGAGTGCGGGAGGCCACAACCTCCTTTTTCTTTTTTTATGTTTTCTGTTTCATTTTGCTTTATTCTTTAATTTTATTTAGAGTTTAAAATATTATATATATATATATTACACAAAATAGTCTATATATTCTTTTGGAGAATTTTGACCAAGCATTTGAATTTTTTTAATATGCATTGAAGAAATGTTTATCACGTACATGAAAAATGTTAAAAAAATGCGTATACAAATTTGATCATGTTTTTAAAAAATTAATCAAGCATTTGAATATTTTTTGAAGAAACATCTGAAAAATGTTGACCAAGCATTTGAAAAATGTTAGAAAACATTGACCATGTATTAAAAAATGACAATTTTTTATCATGCAGAGAAAAATGTTAATCACCAAATTGGAAAAAATGTTGAATAAGTATTTGAAAAAGGGTGATCAAGCATTTGAGAATTGTTAAATGTGTATAGAAAAAAGGTTGACCATGTATTAAACAAATGATTACATTTTTTATCATGTGTATAAAAATGTTAGTGAAGCATTTAAAAAAAAGTTGAATAAGTATTTGTAAAATGTTGATCGGGTATTTGGCGAATGTTACATTCGTATAGAAAAAAATGTTGATCCTGGAATAAAAAAAAGATAATTTTTTCATAATGTATATAAAAAATGTTAACCAAGCATTAAAATAATGTTGAACAAGTACTTGAAAAATATTAACCAAGCATTTGGAAAACATTAAATGTGTGTAGAAAAAATGTTGACCATATATTAAAAAATGTTAATATTACAGTATAGAAAAATGTTAATCAAGTATTTGAAAAAATTAAAAATTATGTATAAAAATGTTGACCATGTATTAAAGAAAGTTTAATTTGTATTAGAAAAATGTTAAACATGTATTAGAAATGAAAAACAAAATAAAGAAAGAAAGCCAAAAATAAAATTAGAAAAACAAACCAAATAAAAAATAAAATAAAATAGTAAAGAAACTAATGAAAAAACCGAGGAAGAAAAAATAAAAAGAAAAGGAAAAAATCCGGAGAAAACCGGCTCAACTTGCTTCAAGTAGATCTCGCCGCCGTCGCTTAACATGGATAGTTTGCGGGCACAATGGCTGTCTTTCCGGAGCTCCACGATTCGATTCCGGGAACCCCTAGTCGGGGTTGAAGGCGCAAAAACCAGCTATCATGAGTGTTTGATCCCACGACCACTAGCTTTTGTGCGTGTTGCCCAACCACCAGACCAAATAGGCTTTAGTAAATCATTAGGGTGCAAAATATATAAGAAGTAAGTATAGCCACGCTCTTTACTACATATAGAAATTAGAAAAACCTAATTTGTGAAAAAAAAGTGAAGAAAATTTGAAAGTTCACATATCTCAAAACAAACCACGAATTCAAAGAATTTTCATGAATTTGAAACAATTCCAACAAAGTCCACAAACTTGGCAAAACCTCATCAATTTTGAAAAATAGTTCATCAATTTTGAAAAAGTTCACCGTTTCTGAAAAAGATATATTCAATTAAAAAAAGTTCATAAGTTTCAAAAAAAGTTGATATATTTTCAATAAAGGTTCATATTTTCCAAAAAAAGTTCATTAATTTTCAAGAAAAGTTCAATAACTTGAAAAAAAAAAGTTCACCGATTTTTGTTAAAAAAATTCATCAATCTTGAAAAAGTTCTTCAAATTTGAAAAAAGTTCACCGAAATGGAAAAAAGTTCATCAAAATTGAAAAAAGTTCATGGATTTTCAAAACAAATTCATCAATTTTTAAAAAAGTTCATCAAATTTAGAATTTTTTCCTAAATTTGAAAAATGATTTTATCATTTTTGGATAAAGTTTGTCAAAGTTTAAAATGGTTCACGAAATTTGAAAAACAGTCAATGGAGTTTTTAAGAACGTTCGTTTTTCTTCAAGTAAAAGTTCATTGATTTACAATCACGCATTTAAGAAAAACAAAATAAAAAGAAAGAATAACAGAAAAAAGAAAAAGGAAAAAAGAAAAAAAGAAAAACAGAAAATGCAAGCTGGAGCAAGAGTTAGAATTATGCTAGAAGTTATCAAGCATAAGCTAGTGATGGTCGTAGTTGTTAGCGCGGCATGCTGTGAACGTATAGGTCGGCATTTCCTATTTAGCGCTGCAGGCGTCCGTTTAATTGCAATTCGCAAACTGGCGCCTGCAGCGCCCCGTCCTAGGCCGACCCGTCAGTCTGTATCTGAGGCAAAAAATAACCGCTTTCGCAGGGTCTCCAACCAGCGATCTAACGTGTCGAGGCTTGTTCGTATAACCACCCTGTCGGTGTCAAAAACGGCGGATCTCGGATAGGGGGTCCCGAACTGTGCGTCTAGGCCGGATGGTAACAGAAGGCAAGGGACACGAAGTTTTACCCAGGTTCGGGCCCTCTCGATGGAGGTAAAACCCTACATCCTGCTTGATTAATATTGATGATATGGGTAGTACAAGAGTAGATCTACCATGAGATCAGAGAGGCTAAACCCTAGAAGCTAGCCTATGGTATGATTGTTGTTGTCTATGTTGTCCTACGGACTAAAACCCTCCGGTTTATATAGACACCGGAGAGGGTTAGGGTTACACAAAGTCGATTACAATGGTAGGAGATCTGAATATCCGTATCGCCAAGCTTGCCTTCCATGCCAAGGAAAGTCCCTTCCGGACACGGGACGAAGTCTTCAATCTTGTATCTTCATAGTCCAGGAATCCGGCTGAAGGTATAGTCCGGCCATCCGGACACCCCCTAATCCAGGACTCCCTCAGTAGCCCCTGAACCAGGCTTCAATGACGACGAGTCCGGCGCGCAGATTGTCTTCGGCATTGCAAGGCGGGTTCCTCCTCCAAGTACTTCATAGAAGATTTTGAACACAAAGATAGTGTCCGGCTCTGCAAAATAAGTTTCTACATATTGCCATAGAGAGAATAATATTTACACCAATCTAATCTGCTGACGTATTCCGTAGCGTGACACACCATGGTCAAGCCTTTATCCGAGTCGTTTCATTATCCCACCTCAGCGCGTCATGCGAGGCGGTTTCCTTGGCATGTCTTGTTAAAGCAGAGATCGTGTCCCCTTATTCCGGGATTCTCATCAATACGGGCGTGGGTAACCCAACCGCTTCTAGGACTCCTAGATTATAGGCAAGTCCAAACGGACACGGAGGGGACGCTTGATATTCACCCCCTTTATAAAGGGACAAGACTTTTATCTTCCCTCCCGTGCTCAATTGAATCCTTCCCCCGCCTCAAGCTCAAACGCCCAAAGTTCAGGTCAGGTGCTCCAAACCATCAGTCATGTCCGGATCTAGCCTTCAAGGCCGATGGGTGCCTTCCTCCGTCACGGAAGAAGACATCAAAAAGTTGAGGGAGGCCGGATATCTGACCGCCGAGATTTTGCATCGGCTGCCTCCCCGGGGGCAGGCCGTCCCCTCCCCCGAACCCAACGAGAGCGTCGTGTTCGTCTCCCACTTCCTCCGAGATCTAGGCCTTGCTCTGGATCCTTTCGTCAGGGGCTTGATGTTTTATTACGGGCTAGATTTCCATGATCTAGCTCCGGACTCCTTTCTTCATATCACGACATTTATTGTCGTGTGCGAGGCCTTCCTCCGGGTTACCCCTCACTTTGGCCTATGGCTCAAGACCTTTGAAGTAAAGCCGAAGATGATCGAGGGGCAACATGCGGCGTGTGGAGGTACCTCAATACGCAAGATGATGGGAGCTTCATGGCCCAAAGGTTCCATTCCAGAGGTGTCTGAATTGTGGCAACAGGAGTGGTTCTACATTACGGCTCCTAGAAGTGCCAAGTGGGCGGCCGCCCCTGTTTTCCGCTCGGGCCCTCCACCACAACTGATGTCATGGATTAGCAGAGGGCTGAGCTGGGGTCCAGCCAAGGACGTGCCTATACTGCAAAGCCGCATTCGAGATCTCTTTAATGGAGATTTCAGTTTGGTTGCGGTAATACAAGTTATGCTGGTCCGTCAAGTCCAGCCTTACAAACGCCGGCCCCTTCGCTTGTGGGAGTTCAATCCCAAGGGACCGCATGTCATTCAAAATTTCCTCGGCCTGACGCACGAGGAGATGTACAAGTCATTCTTTGGACCTCAGGTGGAGTGTCCGAAAATCACCGAGGACGTGGGCCTGAGTAGTAACCGCGCCGCCGAACAGGTAAGGCATCTTCCGGCCGAACATACTATCTCTCCTTTGTTACAAAGTTATTTCTGAGAGTTTGCTTTTTGACCAGGACTAGTTAACAAAGGCGAAGTTGATTCGGTGTTCGGCCCCCCTCCCTGAGGGTTTGGAAAATCCGGTATTGGAGAAGATGCTCCAGACCGCACCTTGCCCGGAGCCTTTGAAAGAAGATACTGTGGAGGATAATGCGGGCGGACGCGGGCCCCCAACACGACCCATTCTAACCGAGGGAGCGAGCGTCTCCATGAAGGAAGACGACCAGAAGAGGAAAAGGACTGCGCCCAGGGATTCGGAAGCCGAAGCTTCCAAACGGGAGAAGAAGTCTCCCACAGAGGGTCCTACCTTGGGGGGCGCTGTTGCCGCACAAAGTCCGCGGGGGGATCAATTCTCCCGCGAGTCGTAAGTGACCTGAAATACTTTAATAGTACATATATGCCATCTTTTTCTTCTGAGAAAATAACCACCGCATATATCTTTGCAGTTCAGGCCTTAGCCCCTCTCAAATGAGCTCGTCTTCGGGGGATCTTCTTCCAGAGATGATGGAGAGCGAAACGCCTCCTCCGGACTCCTCCGCTCCGGAAGCGGGCGACCCTGAAGTGTCGTCGCGGAGGGCCTCTCCGAGTCTGGTGAGGCCAGAAGATAATCCCACTGACCCCCGAAGCTCCCAGTGTCCGGCTCCCGAAGAGAGCAGACAAGAGAGTCCGGCACCGTCTAGTGTGTGATCGGATGTTCGGAGGGAGTTGGTGGGGCGAGCGGCCATCTCAGATGAACACCGTTTGCTGATGAATACGGTGATGGAGAGAATATCGTCCGTCGAAAGCGGGTTGCATGAAGCTTTTACGAGTCTACTGACAGGCTTTGAGGTACGTAAAGGAATGTATGATAGTCCTGTACATGCTAGGTGTGCCCTGTGTAGATAGTAGCCCCTGAGACTCTGGTTGTCGTCGGAAACGACGACGAACAGAAGATCATATTCCCAGGTAATAACCATACTGCCTCTATGTGCAGGTGATGGAAGCTCCGGTGGCTAGTTGGACTAGCGAGTTTGCCCATTTAGAACGGCAGTTGGATGCGGCAGACGCCGACATCGAGCTTGTTAACAAAAGGCTTGACGAGGCACAGGGTGAGTGTCATTATCTGGTAAACGCCACATAGGAAGAGCAGCATGATGCCAGTATCTTTAATATGTTGTGACTGCAGATGGAGCTGCCACTGTTGAAGCCTTGCGGGCAGAACTTGCCCGAGCCAAGGAACAAGCAAGGTTGGGTAATGCGGCTGCTTTGAAGGCGGCCGAAGAGTTGCAAGCCGAGAAGGCCGCGCATGGCGAGAGCCGAAACAAGATGGCCAAGATGGCCATAGAATTAAAAGCCACCGCCGACCGTTGTCGGGTTCTTGAGAAGGAAAACCAAGCGAAGACGTCAGACCTTGAGAAGGCTGCTGCAACGAGAAAGGACCTCCGCTCTGCTATGAGGGCAAAGAAGGAGGAGCTGCAGGAAGCCGGGGATATTGTAGCTGGGAAATCCTTTATGTTGCGGAGGAAGTTCGGAGATCCACGGTATGCCCCTCTGGATCGGCTGTGGAGTTCGGAGGATGTATATATGGATTTGGCGGCGAGCGCTGCCGATGCGGCCAAGTATTTCCAGGGTCAGACGGACCGTGAAGTAAACCAGCTGTTTTGGAGACAATTCCATTCTCCCGAGCGTCCGCTTTCATTGACTGACCAATTAGCCGAATGGGCCGAACTAAATAGGTTGTCCGGACTCTCCATGAGGTCTGTTGTGGATCAGCTATGGCCGGAAAGGTCAAAACCGAGCAGCTATTTCAGCTTGGTGCAGCAGTTCCTTGACGTGGCGCTGCGCATTAATGCGATGAAGGGGTCGGCGTGCATAGAGGGCGCACGGATGGCCTTTGCCTGTGTTAAAGCATACTGGGCAGAGATGGATGCTACCACTGTTGCAGCGCGGGATTCGGCCATAGGTCGAAGGGCTGCTGAGCACTACTTTGAAGAAGTTCTTGAGGGTGCTCGTTTGATAGAGGCCCAGTGCTCAAAAAATATTATGTTTGAGTGATATGTAATCTCATTGTAAGCGAAATGCTTTTATAAATTTTTATAAGGCTATTTTTATACTTTTGCCTGAAAGTAATATGATGCCTCTTGGGCGGCCGTTTATGTATACATGTGTATAACCTAAAAGATTGCAGTCGTCGGCTTCAACCCCCACGCATATAATGCGGAGGTGCTTGCAAAAACACGCGTTCACACTTAACCCAACGTCTTGGTCCTATTAAGGAGGTGATAGCGGAGCGAGCGAGGCAACCGGACTATAATGCTTTAGCACTTTCACTTAGCCATAGGAGTTTGACAGTGGGGCTACTAGATAGCCCCTGGTGGCTCCGCGCTCTCCCGATCCCGGGGTGCATACATGCCTAGCCGGAAAACGGCCCTTCGTTAAGGCGGAGGAATTCTAACATTCCAATAGGTCATTTAGTGGTTGACCAGTCTCACGCTATATCATGACAGTCAGTTTTCGGCTTTCTCTACTGAGGTGCTCGTCCGGATGAACCAGGGCACAATCGCAGTAGTTCTCCTGGTGCTACCTTAGCCGGTAAAGCGGAATGTAAGGCACCAAAACACAGGAGCCGAGCAAACCCAACATTTGACCAAAGACAATGATTTGGAGCTGATGCATATAGGGCCAAACTCGCGACGCCGAACACTCCCTAAGGTATTCGGTCTTTGTGGTATAAATCGGGCCTAGATAATGGCCTTTGTAAGAAGCCCCTTGTGTCCAGGTACGTGCATTGTTCTGGCGTGGCCACATGCCAGGACGTCAGCATCCTTCTCAATGGTGGATATGTATCAACAAGAGACAGTAAAAAAGGTTTACGCAGGGTCTTAATCTAAAAATAATCCTTGGAGCGGGTCCCTGCTGCACGTCTGCGCCTGTGTCTTCGTTGTGCCGTATCCTGGACGGGTGTAGCACGATGATCATCTATAAAAGAGAGGAAGTTAAGTGAAAAAGTTGTCGTGCAGAAAGATAGTTTTAAAGAAACCATGTATAATTCAAGATGATAAGAAGTTGCCACTTGCTTGCGCGCGTTGAGCCCCTTGTATTGATAAATAGGGGTGTGACCATTTATTCGGTATAGATAGCGGCGCCGGACTTGATTAGTTGTGTCTGAGGTCTTGACGACCTATTGGATGCTTTCGCTGGTCCGGGCGCCTTTAGTGTGCGGCTGCCAAGGCAGCCTCACTCTCTTCGGCGCGCAGAGATCGCTTGATATTTCCGTGCACTGTAATGATGCCACGTGGACCGGGCATCTTGAGTGTGAGGGAAGCGTAGTGTGGTATTGCATTAAAGCGAGCGAAAACTTCGCGTTCGAGCAGTGCTTGATAGCCACTTTGAAACGGAGCGATGTGGAAAGTGAAATGCTCGCGACGGAAGTTATCGGGGGAGCCGAATATAACTTGTAGTAGGAGGGAGCCCGTACAACGAGCCCCTGGGCTTGGCGTTACTCCTTTAAAGGTAGTATTGCTATGGCGAATTTGTGTTGGGTCTAACCCCATCCCGCGGATTGTATCCTGATATATTAGGTTTAGGCTACCGCCGCCGTCCATCAAGACTCGTGTGAAGTGATATCCGCCAATTACTGGGTCTAATACCAGGGCAGCCCATCCTGCGTATCGGATACTTGCTGAGTAATCGCGATGGTCGAAAGTGATCGGTTGAGACGACCAGTGGCAGGACTTCGCGGTGACAGGCACTTGGGTATATTTTTCTGGGAGTGCCGCGTTGTTTTTTCCCTTGATCACGTGTAACACATTTACTGTTTTGACTTCCGGTGGAAATTTCGTTTGCTCCCCCGCGTCTTGCTTGGGAGGCTCATCCTCGTCTTCACTTGGCGTATCCTCCCCCTTGTGTACGGCGTTGAGCTTGCCGGACTGCTTCAAGACCCAACATTCTCTGTGTGTATGATTAGCAGGTTTACCAGGGGTACTATGGATCTAACATACTTGGTCCAGAATTTTATTGAGGCTGGATAGTTCATCCCTGGTGCCTTTAGGGGGCGGCTTTTGACCTGGCTGAGAGCTTTTGAATCCGGCATTTACTGTCGTGCCCTTCGTGCTGTTTTCTTTATTCCGGCATTTGTTATTGTTGTTGCGCCGTGATTTCCCGTTTCCATCTCTAACTTCAGATGTACTAGGGTCGCTGGTGCTGCACCTGGCTAGCCAGCTGTCCTCACCCGCGCATAAGCGGGTCATGAGGTTTGTTAATGCGGCCATCGTTCTCGGCTTATTTTGGCCGAGGTGTCTGGCGAGCCATTCGTCACGGAAGCTATGCTTGAAAGCTGCCAAGGCTTCGGCGTCCGGACAGTCGACAATCTGGTTCTTTTTAGTAAGAAATTTGTTCCAAAGCTTTCGGGCTGACTCTCCGGGCTGTTGAGTTATATGACTCAAATCGTCCGCATCCGGAGGTCGGACATAAGTCCCTTGAAAATTTGCCCGAAAGGCGTCCTCGAGCTCTTCCCAACTTCCAATGTAGTTTTCGGGGAGGTCTTTGAGCCAGTGACGAGCTGGCCCTTTGAGCTTGAGGGGTAAGTACTTGATGGCGTGGAGATCATCTCCTCGAGCCATATGGATATGAAGGATGTAGTCCTCAATCCAGACCCCAGGGTCTGTTGTTCCGTCGTATGCCTCTATGTTTACGGGCTTGAATCCCTCTGCAAATTCATGGTCCAGCACCTCATCGGTGAAACATAGGGGGTGCACGGCACCCCTGTAGCTGGGTGTACCGCGTTGTTCGGATGTTTTTTGTGTTGCATTGTATTCTAGGGCGCGCTTGCGTGGTCCATAGATGGATCTTGTGGCGCCGTCCTTTGGGTGCGAACCCTCCCATGGGTCGCGTGTTGTATTGTGAGCGGCGTTGTATGCCGCCCTGTGTTGGTAGATGGGTCGTCTATCCGACCAGGTGGCTGCTTTGATATTTGGTTGTGGGGGGGGGGGTCTGAGGCCTCCTCATCGAATTCGGGTAGCAGCTTCCGCTTTGGGTAGCTCTTGGAGGGGCGATTGTCGCTGTACCTCGCTGCAGTGTTGAGCATTTTACTCCATCTGATTTGGAGTGTGCCTTGTGCGGCCTTGAGCCTTTGCTTCTGCTTTTTAAGACTCCTCGCGGTGGCAACAAGCCTTTTACGGGCATTCTGCTGCTCCGGGTGCCTGTCCGGCGTTATGTCATCCGGACCATTATCCTTGATAGAATTTGTTTGTTCAGTTTGATTATCCGGATTGCCGTTGTCCGGCAGCGGTTCGCCCTGCTCCAGCGCTGGGTCTGTGTGATCACTATTTCTGTCGAGGCGGGATTTGGGACGGCGCTTGCGTCGCCGCTTTGACTGCTTTTCGAGGGGACAAGCCTTCGGTGCGTCCTTCCGTTCCTCGTCGTCATCTTTTGGTGCGTCCACCGTGTATACGTCATATGACGAGGTGGCGTTCCAGGGCCCAATAGGCGCTGGTTCTTCATCGTCTCCTTCATCGGCGTCCATACCGTCGATGTCTTCGGAATCGAAGTCGAGCATGTTGGCTAAATCGTCGACAGTGGCTACAAAGTGGGTGGTGGGTGGGCTTTGAATTTCTTTATCGTCCGTATCCCAACCTTGCTGACCATAGTTCGGCCAGGGCTCTCCTGATAAAGAGAGAGACTTTAGTGTCTTCAGAATATCGCCAAAAGGTGAGTGCTGAAAGATGTCCGCGGTAGTAAACTCCATGATCGGCACCCAATCGGATTCGATCGGCAGGGGCGCGGAGGGTTCGGAGACCGGAGAGGAGTCCGGCTCCTTGGAGTCACGAGTCTCGCAGAATGCGGGGCTGGCATTTGGGATCGCGGCCCCTGAGGCGGTGTCCAATCACCTGTCCTCGATCGGCGCAGTCGACTCCGAATTAAGGGTCGAAGCCGATGCAGGTGCGGCCTCCAGGGCACTGTTCGGCGGCAGAGCTAAATCATGCTCGTCGTGACAGTGCGGCGCGCTCGGCAGTGGCTTGAATCCGTCGAAGATCGAGTCCCCACGGATGTCAGCCATGTAGTTTAAATCACCAAATCCGACCTGACGGCTAGGGGCGTAGCTTTCGATCTGCTCCAGATGGCCAAGTGAATTGGCCCGCGGTGCGAAGCCGCCGAAGACGAAGATTTGTCCAGGGAGGAAGGTCTCACCCTGGACTGCATCGCTATTGATGATCATAGGAGCCACCAAGCCTGACGGCGATGACACAGAGGAACTCTCAATGAAAGCACCAATGTCGGTGTCAAAACCGGCGGATCTCGGGTAGGGGGTCCCGAACTGTGCGTCTAGGCCGGATGGTAACAGGAGGCAAGGGACACGAAGTTTTACCCAGGTTCGGGCCCTCTCGATGGAGGTAAAACCCTACGTCCTGCTTGATTAATATTGATGATATGGGTAGTACAAGAGTAGATCTACCACGAGATCAGAGAGGCTAAACCCTAGAAGCTAGCCTATGGTATGATTGTTGTTGTCTATGTTGTCCTACGGACTAAAACCCTCCGGTTTATATAGACACCGAAAAGGGTTAGGGTTACCCAAAGTCGGTTACAATGATAGGAGATCTGAATATCCGTATCGCCAAGCTTGCCTTCCATGCCAAGGAAAGTCCCTTCCGGATAAGGGACGAAGTCTTTAATCTTGTATCTTCATAGTCCAGGAGTCCGGCTGAAGGTATAGTCCGGCCATCCGGACACCCCCTAATCCAAGACTCCCTCACACCCCGTGATAGAGCACGATCTAACAAGCTTCAACCTTTTACCACTTTTATTCCTTTCTTTCTCTCTTTTCTTTTTTTCGTTCTCCTTTTTTCCACTTAGGTTTTCTTTTTTTACTTTTCCTAAATGCGGGAACTTTTTCCAAATCAATGATATTTTTTTCAAATTTGATGAAATTTTGTTTTCAAAATCAATTAACTTTTTTTAATTTAGGGGAAAAGGTTGATTATTTTTTGGAAGTTTTCTTTAAATCGATGAATATGTAAGCTTTTCTTTAAATTGATGAACTTTTTTTTTGAAATTTGATGAACTTTTTTTTCAACTCGATGAACTTTTATTCAGATTGTGAACTTTGTTTCACATTCAGTGAACTTTTTTTCAATTCGTTGAACATTTTCAAAACGATGAACTTTTTTTCAAAATATATGAACTTTTTTCAAAATTGATGAAGATTTTAAAATATTCAATGAACTTTTTTAAAAATGAATGAATTTTTTAAAAAATCAATGAACCTTTTCCCCATTTAATGCACTTTTTAAAAAATTCGTGAACTTTTGTTCAAAATCTGTGAACATTTTTTGAATGTGTAAAGTTTTTCATTTTTCGCGATTTTCCTTTTTTGATATTAATCAACATGAAGAAAGTTGTCTATATGTTAATGTTTGTACTAAATGTGGAGTCAAAGAGGATTATTTCCTGATAATATGCAACAAACTGAGTCTCGTGTGGTGGGAAGTCTCGAAGTTGTTGACTTAGACGAGCAGAAATCGATTCCCTCTTTTCTGGAATTAACATCAACGTAGTGCTCCATTTTTTGAGAGCTCATGGGAAATGGTCATTAGGAGGAAACAAGCTCAGAAGTAAAAAAAGAAAGAAGGAAGGAAAATCGTGAATCCGCAGAAGTTCGAACTCACGACTTCCCTTTGTAAAGCTAGCGTTGCTAACCGGCGGAACCGGTGATGAATTCCCATAATTCGAGGCGCGAACCTTTAAGTACCATACTCTGTTGAATATTTTTTTTAAAGTACACATAAAATATTTTGTAATATCCGTTGAACATTTTGCGATGTCCATTGAACATTTTCTTAAAATAAGCTGAATATTTTAAATAATACATGATGAACTGATTTTAATATATGATGAACATTTTCGAAAAAAATTGAATATACGCGCTGAACAATTTTCAGACACGTGAACATTTGTGAAAATACGTTGAACAATTTAGGAATACACATTCAACGTTGTGTAATAGACCCTGAACAAAATTAAGAAACATAGTGAACATTTGTATATTCGTTGAAAAACCAAAACCAAAATATATACACTAAACATTCTTTTATCCATTGAACATTTTAAATAATACACGATGACCATTTTTGGTACAATTTTTGAATACGCATTGAACAATTAGTAAAAAAAGTTGAACAATTTCATAATATACGATGAAACTTTTTTGTAATACACGATTGAACATTTTTATATGCAAAGGTGAACAATTTTCATAATATAAAATGAACATGTTTCTTGATACTATGAAATTTCTTGTAATACACGGTGTACATTTTATATAATACGCAAATAAAAAGAAGAAAAGAGAACAGAAAAATAAAAAATAATGTAAAAGAAAATTAAAGAAAAATGGAACCAAAACAGAAAAAAACCGAACAAAACAACAGAAAACCGGACAAAACAGTGAAAAACTGGAAGCAAAAAACTGTAATAAGAAAACTAAAAAAACCCCGCAGAAGCAGCGAGGGAAAACGACACAGGAAATCGTACGTGGGCCGGCCTAAGTGGGGAGTCGCTTCAGCGAAGGTGCAGCTCCTAGATGCTCACGCGCGTCATATAGGATCCACCCCATTTTTTGCACTTTATAAATAGATGAAGCAAAACGCTAAATGGGCCGGCCCATCTCGCGGCAGACCAAAAAATGGAATTTCATCAAAAAATTTATTTTTTGTATATATATCATTTATTTTATTGTTTTGTATCTAGCAAAATTGTAAGGTAAAAAACATAAAAGATCCTGGATTCTCCATTTAATTCAGGAAAAAAGAGAGTGCGCTGAAACGGGTGCCTGCAGCGCTAAATAGGAAGTGCCTTTGATTCCTCATGCTCCCTTCTTTCTTCTCATTTTCGTAACTGTACGCCAAATGCTCAGGCCGGATTACTGTAGCCTCTTCATCGAGACATTGTAGGGTCTCGTTGAAGGCGAGATGTAGTCGCTGACTACTGTAGCCGCTTCAGCGTGACATTCTACAATTTCGCTAAAGGCGAGATATAGTAGCCGCATCCCTGACATCTTTGGAATAAAATCAAACAGCTAAGAAAAAGAAGGCGCAGCTGCATGTTGGTCAGCCCAGTTAAGCGTTGCACGTTCATTCACTTTTCTGTGATTTTTTTTCTCTGCTCTTGCTCTAGTTTTTTATTGGTTTATTACATTTCTATATAAGAACTAACCTTTTGTCAGAAAATGTAAAAAATACTAGCATGATGTTTTTAAAATCTGTGAACATTTTTTAAAGTTGGACGAACACTTTTCCAAGTAAGTGTTAATGCGTGGACATTCTTTCAATTGCATGAATAGTTTTTTTTAAAACAATTCATCATGTGTTTATAAAATGTTCACCATGAATTGGAAAAAGTTCATAAGTTCAACCTGTAGTTTGAAAATATTCATCATGAAGTAAGAAAATATCATGTTATTTTAAGAAATGTTTTGTGTACTGAAAAAATCATTGTGCATTCAAAAAATCTTCACCTATATTGGAAAAATGATCATCTTTTATGTTGGAAAAATGTTCATGTACGCACAACAAAATTGTAATTTACTGATTAAATGAAAATATTAAAGAACAGACTTTTGAAAAAATGGCAGAAAAAAACTACAAAACAATAATTTAAACAGTAGTAAAACAAGAATGTAGATGATGAGATAAGTCAGAAAACCCGCACTATAGGAGTGCAGTGGGAACACATGAATTGGGCTCTACGACATAGGTGTTTGCTCGCCAATTAGACGCAACGGGTGTGAAATAGGGTTGCCATTAATGGACTAATGTTCTGTCAAAAAATTTAATGGTATAATGAGCCCTAGTGCGGCATTTCCTAAACGGCGCCCGTAGCGCCGGTTATAGGCTTAACCGTACAGGGCGCACACCCCATGCACCGCCCTGGGCCGGCCCACGTTAATTTTTTTTCCTGTTTTTAGAGACGCAAAAAAGAACGTGTGCAACGTGACTCGAACTACCGATCTCCTGGCTCAGTGTTCGCTGTGACAACCAACAAGCCACCCTCCTGAAATTGTTTACTCAAAGCTTTTTCCTTGTTATACTTTTCTTTTTTTCCTAGAATGCTTTCGTTTGGGTTTTTTATTTTATTTCCTTTTTCGTTTTTGGAACAGTTGTTTTGCTAAACTTTTCTAAAAATACATTTTTTTAACATTCGTGAATTTTTTTCGAATTTGATGAACTTTTTCAAATTCAATGAACATTTTTTTAAATTGAGTGAACTTTTTTTCAAATATGATGAACTTTTTTTACAAATTCTGTGAACTTTTTTCAAATTTTATGAACTTTTTTCAAATTCAATGAACTTTTTTTCAAATTCAATGAACATTTTAAAATTTGTTGAACTTTTCTCAAAATCAATGAACTTTTGTTCAAACTTGATGAACTTTTAAAAAAACTTCGATGAACTGTTTTTTAAGTTCATAAAAAAAATATTCGTGAACTATTTTCGAAATTTGATGAGCCCTTTTTCATAAAAAAAATAAACTTTTGAAAAAACTAAATAACTCAAAAGTCTAATAAATAGAGCGGACAAAATGATTCGTAAAGTTTTCGCGTTGTTATTAATCACTGGCCCTCAGGTGGTGTGGTGGTTAGCTGATTATTTTCGTTAGTTCTAGTTGCACGGCACGAGTTCGATTCCTCATACGCGCTATTTTTTTGTGTTTTCTTCGCGGGACAATCGATCGCGTCGCTTGCGGCGGGCCAGCCCATATGTGCAGGCGCGTGGGCGCTGGAACCTTTAACCGGCGCAGAAGGCGCCCATTGGGAGGTCCCCCTAGTGCCGCGTCCATAACGAGAGCACCCTCGAGCAAACACACACCGTGCGGGCTCTATTGGGCTGGTTTTCCGATTGTGAAGGTCTTGCATGTTTTTTATTTTTTGTGGTTTTTTTAGCAATTTTACATGTGTGTTTTCGGTTCATCTTTTCGATCCATGGAAATGCGTAGCTACGAGAGGGGGAGAGCATCTACATACCCTTATAGATCGCTAAGCGGAAGCGTTTATCACGCGGTTGATGTAGTCGTACTCTTCACAATCCGATCACGATCCAACCGAACGGACGACACCTCTGAGTTTAGCACACATGCAACTCGATGATGTCTCCTCATTCTTAATCCAGCAAGAAGGAGAGGAGAAGTAGATGGGATCACAAGCAATACGGTGGCATGGTGGTGGTGGAGCACCGACAGCACTTCGCTAAGTATCGACGGGACGAGGCGGTGGAACTATGAAGTAATGGCAGAGAGAGGGGCGCCAAGGAGTTTGATGTGTCCTCTTGGGATGCCCCCTCCAAGCCCTAGGGAGCATCTAAGGGGGAGAGGACTTGGACTCCAAGTCAAATCCTATTCCTACTAGAACTCCTTCCTTTTTTGCCTTCTCTAGTCACATGGGCTTTTGAGGATTTGGTGCGCCTAGCCCAATAAGGCTAAGGCACCTCCCGCAGCCCATGTTAGCGCTTGGATCGTGGTGAACCCCACTTTTGGACTTCCGGACCCCTCCGGAATCCTCTGGAACCTTCTGGAAGCTTTTCGGCACAATACCGAAAAAATTGCACCTTTTCCCGAGCCCAAAATATGACTGCCCATATACAAATCTTTATCTCTCGACCATTCCGAGACTCCTCATGACGTCCAGGATCTCATCCGGGACTTCAAACAACATTTGGTTACCACTCATCAAATAGCCCAATACTACTCTAGCGTCAACGAACGTTAAGCATACGACCCTGTGGATTCGGGAATTATGTAGTCATGACCAAGACACCTCTCCGGTCAATAACCAATAGCGGGACCTGGATGCCCATATTGATTCCTACATATTCCATGAAGATATTTTATCGGTTGAACCTTTATGACAACATACGTAATTCCCTTGGTCTGTCGGTATGTTACTTACCCGAGATTCGATCGTCGGTATCTTTATACCTAGTTCAATCTCGTTACCTGTTCCGTAATACATCATCTTGTAACTAACTCCTTACTCACTTTGCTTGCAAGCTTCTTGTGATGCTGTATTACCGAGAGGGCCCTGAGATACCTCTCCGATACATAGAGTGACAAATTCTAATCTCGATCCATGCCAAGTCAACAAACACCTTCGGAGATACCTGTAGAGCATCTTTATGATCACCCAGTTATGTTGTGATGTTTGATAGGACACAAGATATTCCTCCGAAGTCTGGGAGTTGCATGATCTCATGATCGAAGAAACATGTATTTAACATTAAGAAAGTAGTAGCAATAAATTGAACGATCATATGCTATGCTAACGGTTGGGTCTTGCCCATCATGTCATTCTCCTAATGATGTGATCCCGTTATCAAGTGACAACACATGTCTATAGTTAGGAAGCATTAACCATCTTTTGATCAACGAGCTAGTCTAGTATAGACTCGTTAGGGACACGGTATTTGTTTATGTATTCACACATATATTTAAGTTTATGGTCAATACAATTCTAGCATGAATAATAAAACGTTATCATAAATATGAAATATAATAATAACAACTTTATCTAGGGAATATTTCCATCAGTCTCCCACTTGCACTAGAGTCAATAATCTAGTTCACATCACCATGTGATTAACACCCATAGTTCACATCGCCATGTGACTAACACCCAAAGAGTTCACTAGAGTCAATAATCTAGTTCACAACGCCAAGTGATTAAAACCCAATGAGTTCTAAGGTGTGATCGTGTTTTTCTTGTGAGAGAGGTTTAGTCAACGGGTCTGCCATATTCAGATCCGTATGTATTTTGCAAATATCTATGTCTACAATGCTCTGCATGGAGCTACTCTAGCTAATTGCTCCCACTTTCAATACGTATTCAGATTGAGACTCAGAGTCATCTAGATCGGTGTCAAAGCTTGCATCAATGTAACCCTTTACGACAAACTCTTTATCACCTCCATAACCGAGAAACATTTTCTTAGTCCTCTTAGGTAACTAAGGATAATTTTAACCGTTGTCCAGTGATCCATGATACGTCTATTTTGCATCATGCTTTTATATCGATATTTATTGCATTATGGGCTGTTATTACACATTATGTCACAATACTTATGCCTATTATCTCTTATTTTACAAGGTTTACATGAAGAGGGAGAATGCCGGCAGCTGGAATTCTGGGCTGGAAAAGGAGCAAATATTAGAGACCTATTTTGCACATCTCCAAAAGTCCTGAAACTTCACGGGAGCACGTTTCAGAATATATATAAAAAATTGGGCGAAAGAAGTACCAGAGGAGGGCCACCCACCGTCCACGAGGGTGGGGCGCGCTCTACCTCCTGGGCGCGCCCCCTGCCTCGTGGGCCCCCTGGTGGCCCTCTGATGCCCATCTTTGGCTATATGGAGTCTTTCGTCGAGGAAAAAAATCATAAGCTAGCTCACGGGACGAAACTCCACCGCCATGAGGCGGAACCAATCTAGGGCTCCGGCGGAGCTGTTCTGCCGGGGAAACTTCCCTCCGGGAGGGGGAAATCATCACTGACGATGTCCTGGACTAGGGGGTACTCACCACGTCATCTCCCAATCAGTTGGATTGGGCCGAGGACCCCCATGGCCGTATGCTCATGGGCCAATTCGGATAGCTGATGTATACACGAGGAAGATTCCACAAGACTTGGTGATCAAGACAAGGACTCCTCTCCACCGGCGTATTCGACTAGGACTCTTGTTATCCTAGGCCTCTGGTACATTATATAAGCCGAGGCCAGGCTAGTCAATAGATTATCATGACATTATTCATCATACGGTTTAGACCACAACATACGATCTCGAGGTAGATCAACTCTTGTAACACCCATATTCATCAATATCAATCAAGCAGGACGTAGGGTATAACATTGTGTCCCCTGTCTCCTGTTACCATCGATCCTAGACGCACAGTTCGGGACCCCCTACCCTAGATCCGCCGGTTTTGACACCGACATTGGTGCTTCCATTGAGAGTTCCGCTGTGTGATCGGCAAAGGATCAATGGCTCGCCCGCAGATCAACTGCGACGCCGGCATCTTCGTCGCCGACTCGACTGGTCACCGTGGCTAGACCAAGGACCGTGCTCCATCTCCGATCGTCATCTTCGTACGGGGGCCTTCATCAACATCAACTCCGGTCTCTATCAAGATCATGGAGGAATCATCCATGAAGCTCGGGGGCTCAACGTCAACATTGCCCTCGGGCGACCGTGCTGTTTTTCCGAACAACGAACTTGTATCCGCTGCCACCACCTTCTCAAGCTTTGACAATTTCTTTGGTGGAATTGTGTGAAATTGAGTCTACAACTACCATGCAAAATTTCATCGAGTTCCGATGGAGGAATCTCCGGCAATCTACGATATAACGGAGCCCTGTCAAATCTGGACGGGAATCTGGACGAGTTTAGGGCGTGGTATCCAGCACTCAGCTCAGACGTCCTTTGGAAGATCCAACCGTTGATCGGCCGCGGAATTCCTATATCTACCATCCCTCAAAATTTCAGCTCGATCCGACCGTCCAAACCCCGGGAACCTTCCGATTAATGCACCACTTTTCGGATCTGTTTTCTGCGCGAATACGGATCCGACCAGAATTCATGTTTCTTTATGAACGTGATATTGGACAACCTTTTTAAAGGAATTTTCTTCTATTGTATTGTGCGTTGTTTTTAACACATTCCCATAAAATTTTGAGCCTTTTTTGAGGCACTCTTTACCATCGCGCTGGTGTCACACCAGTCCGGTAACATTGCTCCACGTCTGCCGACCTGCGCTAGACAGATCGCCGCTTCATCGACCCGAGCCTAACCTTATCGGATCATCAGCTCGGCAAGCCGAACAAGAGTTCGGCATCGCGAAGGATAAATCATCACCAACACCAATGCCCCATGGATTGCACGGGTCAGGCGCGCCGACATCGCCGCTCAGTCACTTCATCTATGCGGCATTGACCGCGTCACAAGTTATGACCAGCGTCGGCATGGCCGCACTGTTGCTTTTTCAAGCCGATGTCCATCACGCCGAACTGCTTCAATACCTCGGCTGACATGGCAGCTGCAACGTCTCCTTATCGACCCGCTCCGTCATCTCGGCTAGACCGGGAACTTTGTTATTTCTTCATCAACATACTCCGATGACTTCGGCGTCACCAGCCGACCAGCTTCATCACGTTAGCTGGACCGGGGGCTTTGCCTCGGCGAGCCCACCTTTGCCAGCATCGCCATGCCGTCGCTTTATCGCCCATCAGGCAATGGTTGTGCGGATCGAGTCTTAATTTTGGGAGTAATCTTTTTTCAGATTGCTACAACAGATAAACCAGGTGCTATTAATCCTAGTATTTTTTTGCTTGAGTTTATTTTTTCCAATGAATTATTACTCTGGTTTGTTTCATCATTTGTACACAGGTCTATCAAATGGTGGCCGCATTAAGAACGGTCGCGTGGTAGTTCGGTCAGTTTCTGTATACAGTTCGGCGAATGCCGCATCCGGAACTCAGACCGGGCTGCGAATTCACGCTTGGCCACGCCTTCACCGCGTCACGCCGATGCCCTGCATCGACATGACTTCGGCGCCAGGCCACATATCTTTCAATAAATTATTTTTGCGAAAAGCAATTATCCTTTTTGGACCGCACTATTTTATGTGTGTAGGTGATCGACTTCGACTGCGTCACGCGGTCACTTTGGCAAGCCGACGTCGTTGTCCCAATCGGCTCGCGTGATCACCTTGTTGGTCGAATCGCCATACCGACATGTTCAGTTGCCTCGGGGACTTCGGCATCGCTGATAGAGCTCTACCTCATCGAGTGTTCGCCACACGTGACATATTTCTTTTATTACTCACTTTGCGTAAATTGTTAATTATGCAACAATTTTTTATATTATTATTCCTATTATCTCCGGCTTGCACTATTTTCTGTGCACAGGCAAAGGATCCGGGCCGGGCAGCGCTGCCACCTCGGCGTACCGACGTATCACGTCACCTTGAATGGACCGAGGGCTTCGTCATTACTTTATTAAGCCACGCCAGGGACTTCGGCGTCACACTGCCGGCCTGCATTGGCCGTGTTATGTCGCCACTTCGGAGTGCCGAGCTCTTCGCTCCGCCACCTCAGGACCGGCATGGGGGCTGGGACCTTGTCCCGCCGTAATCTCGGGCCATGCATCGACACCAAGCACATTAACCAGCTAAGTCGCTTTCATGCTAAAAAACTTTCAATTTTAAATTTTGTTCGGTTCGACCAAGCATTATACTTTTTGGCAAAAAGTTGTTTGTGACAAAATTCCTTGTCAAAACTTTGTTTGTGACACACAAATTCAAATACCCCGTTTATTTAGGGGCTTCCTTTATGAAGCCTTTCCTCTTGCATATGATTATACTTGTATGGCTTCGTTCCTTGTTCGTGTATTACGCCACAATATGCACCATGTTGACTTAAGTGTTTCGCAAGCTGGGTTGCCTAGCTCCTGTGCTTACCCCTACGTTCCCGATTGTTCGGCTAGGTGGTAAAGGGAGCACCTCTGTGATTGTTACTACCGGGTCATCCGAGTTAGTACCTCAGACTGGGTGAAGCCTAAAGCTAGCACTCTTATTGTTTTGAATTATGGTTGGCACACAACGGAACTCATGAATACAAAAAATCTATTGCACAAGTCTCATAGTAACAATGAGCAACCGAAGAAAGGTATCGGTGGAGGTACTATTTTCTTCGAAGATGCTTCTTACACTTCGTTAGTAATATAGCACAAGTTCCCTGAGCGCTCTTTGTCTGTTACAGCCTTATGGCCTGATTGCCTGGTTATCGGAAACACCGTCGATATTCTCGATAGGTGGAGTACATAACACTTTTTCGGCCCTTGACCGAAGAGGGAGAAGCCGACAGTCGGTTAAGACGCGTTTAAAGTTCGGGTGAACACATATACGATATAAGTACTTCGGTACATACAATCATTATACATAAAATTCTTTTACCCAAGTCACTTGGGGGCTCTTAAACTTTATACGAGCTGTTTAAAAGTAAATGTGTTTTCTTCTTAGCCGTTGCCAAGTATTTTTCTACCGCTCCTTTTTCGACTTGAGTGTATGGTCAATAGCCAGTTAGCCTGTCTTCTCTCTAAAAAGCCGCTCAAGTTTAGTTCTCTAAACTGGCCTCGAAGAAGTACTCCGCCTTTGGGATAAGGAGCTTGAAGCCATAGGCTGGCCCGCTTGAAGTGTTGAGATCGGATGTGTCATGTTAAAGCACGGTAGAAGCACAATTTTCTCCTTTTTCCAATTTTCGGATTGGCACGGAACACTTGATCTTGTTCGGACGTCAAGTTTTTATTGACGTTTTTTGGTTTTCCAAGATTATGGCACTTTTAAACTATTTGTGTGTTTTCAGCACAAGTCTCGCAGTGCAACGCCGGACACCTTTAGAGATTCGGCAAAAACATTCTCGGATATTGCTAAATATGGATCGGTTTCGAATTGTGTCTTCGGTCAATAGTTGGGTTGCCCGGCTCCTGCGCTTGCCTCCTACGTTCCGCTTTGTTCGGCTAGGTGTGCAAAGGGAGAACCACAGCGATTGTGCTTCCAGCTCACATGGTTAAGCACCTCAGTGGAGAAAGCCGAAAACTGATTGTCACAATAAGCGTAAACTGGTCAGCGATCCGATGACTGTGTTAAATGACGGGCCGTTCATAACATTGGCCGAAGTGTTTACGGCTTGACCTCGGATGTTGCCGAACACTAATCGGGGGCTCCTAGCTAGCTTCCCCAATTTAAAGCTCCTATGACTAAGTGAAAGTTATAAAGCACGCATATCTGATTGCCTCGTTTCCGCTAACACAACTGCCTTCGGGCACCGAGACGTCGGCTAAGGGTTGTCTTGTTATTGCGGAGACACCCTGCGTAGTATCTACAAAGGGGTAGAAGCCGACGATGGTCCACTTTCAACTGATAAACGGTCGCAACGGAGTTAAAATAAACATATCATCGTCATTTGTATTTAATATACAAGGGCTGCTGAGGGAGTCCTGGATTAGGGGGTCTCCGGACAGCCGGACTATATCCTTTGGCCGGACTGTTGGACTATGAAGATACAAGATTGAAGACTTCGTCCCGTGTCCGGATGGGACTCTCCTTGGCATGGAAGGCAAGCTAGGCAATACGGATATGTAGATCTCCTCCCTTGTAACCGACTCTATGTAAACCTAGCGCCCTCCGGTGTCTATATAAACCAGAGAGTTTAGTCCGTAGGACAACATACAATCATACCATATGCTAGCTTCTAGGGTTTAGCCTCTACGATCTCGTGGTAGATCAACTCTTGTAATACTCATATCATCAAGAACAATCAAGAAGGATGTAGGGTATTACCTCCATCAAGAGGGCCCGAACCTGGGTAAACATCGTGTCCCCTGCCTCCTGTTACCATCGGCCTTAGACGCATAGTTCGGGACCCCCTACCCGAGATCCGCCGGTTTTGACATCGACATTGGTGCTTTCATTGAGAGTTCCACTGTGCCGTCACCGTAAGGCTCGATGGCTCCTTCGATCATCGGTAACAATGCGGTCCAAGGTGAGGTTTTCCCCCAGACAGATCTTCGTATTCGGCGGCTTCGCACTATGGGCCAATTCACTTGGCCATCTGGAGCAGATCGAGAGCTACGCCCCTGGCCATCAGGTCAGGTTCGGAAACTTAAACTACACTACCGACATCCACGGAGACTTGATCTTCGACGGATTCGAGCCCATGTCAGATGCGCTGCACAGTCACAACGTAACTCTGCCGTCGGACAATATTCGGGAGATCGCATCTGCAAATTCTCCGGCCATCAATCCGGAGCAAATCACGCCATCCGAGAGCGGAGGGATAGACCCCGCCATGGAGGCCGCACTCTCAGTAGTGATAGAGCCGGATACTGACTTCACCCCTTACGAGAGCCATGTCGCCGAACCACTGAATTCACCTCCGGCCACGGACTCCGAGCTGCTTACATCCGTGCCCGCCGAATCCGACTGGGTGCCGATCATGGAGTTCACCTCCGCGGATATCTTTCAGCACTCGCCCTTCGGCGATGTGCTAAATTCATTAAGGTCTCTCTCCCTGTCAAGAGAACCTTGGCCGAACTATGTCCGGCTAGAATGGAATGCGGACGATGAAGAAATTCGCTGCCCACCCACCACCCACTTAGTAGCCACTGTCGACGATTTAACCGACATGCTCGACTTCGACTCCGAAGACATCGATGGTATGGACGACGATGCAGGAGACGAGCAGGAACCACCGCCCACAGGGCACTGGACTACTACCTCATCATACGACATATACATGGTGGACACCCCTAAAGAAGGCAATGGCGACGGGACAATGGAGGATGACCCCTCCAACAAGCAACCCTAGCGCCGACGTCAGCGGCGCCGCTCTAAGTTCCGCCACAGCAAAACTAGTGAGACCGGCACATGAGATAATAACACTCCGGATAGTGCCGAAGACAACCACAACCCCCTCCAGCACGATGTAGAGCCAGAGTACGAACAAGCTAGCCCTCCAGAGCAGGAAGTAGATGGAGAACCGGAGGAGGACAATTACATGCCTCTCTCCGAAGACGAAGCGAGCCTCGGCGACGAAGAATTTATCGTGCCTGAGGACCCCGTCAAGCAAGAGCGCTTCAAGCGCCGGCTTATGGCCACAGCACATAGCCTGAAGAAAAAGCAACAATAGCTTCAAGTTGATCAAGACTTGCTAGCAGACAGATGGACCGAAGTCCTTGTGGTCGAGGAATACGAACTCGAGCGCCCCTCCAAGAGTTACCCAAAACGCAGGTTGCTACCTCACCTCGAGAGGAAGCATTGAAACCTCATTCATCAGTGTACGATGCGGCTGACCGGCCACTGCGTGGCCAAGCCAGAGAGGCGTTTCAGCCTGAAGTTCAGCCTGCACCCCGCTGCCACTCAATCAAAAATACCAAGGCCCGGGGCAACACACAGGACCTGCGAGACGTATTGGACAGTAAGGCAAAACTTGCAAGGTCAATATACGGGTCATGGGCATGTGCGCCAATATGGGACGATGATTGTCGTGCCAGATACACCAAAAGCAAATCCGACCGGCCAGAATACAACAAACAAGACTCATATGAACTGCGTTGTGATATAGCCCGACACAGAGGCGCCGCACACCCCCTATGCTTCACTGATGAAGTTATGGATCACGAATTCCCGAAGGGTTTCAAACCCGTAAATATCGAATCATACGATGGTACAACAGATCCCGCTGTATGGATTGAGGATTTCCTCCTTCACATCCACATGGCTCGCGGTGATGATCTACATGCCATCAAGTACCTCCCACTAAAACTAAAAGGACCAGCTCGACATTGGCTGAATTGCTTGCCAGCAGATTCCGTTGGCAGTTGGGAGGATCTGGAAGACGCATTCCTTGACAACTTCCAGGGCACTTATGTGCGACCACCGGATGCTGATGACTTGAGCCATATAACTCAGCAGCCAGGGGAATCGGCCAGACAATTCTGGACTTGGTTCCTGACTAAGAAAAACCAAATTGTCTACTGTCCGGATGCAGAGGCCTTAGCGGCATTCAAGCATAACATCTGTGACGAGTGGCTTGCCCGACACCTCGGTCAGGAGAAGCCGAAGTATATGGCAGCCCTCACGACACTCATGACCTGCTTTTGTGCGGGCGAGGATAGCTGGCTGGCTCGCAGCAACAACACATCCAGGAATCCGGGCACTCCGGATAACAAAGATGCCAACGGCAAATCACGACGCAACAAACACAAGCACCGCAAATATGGTGATAAAACCAATAATACGACAGTTAATGCCGGTTCAGGGTCTCAAAGCCCGGTCAACGAAAAGGGCCCTACAAAAATACAAATCCGGGTCCATCCAGTCTGGATCGAATACTCGCTCGCCAATGCCAAATTCATGGCACCCCAGAAACGCCAGCCACCCATACCAATAGAGAATGCTGGGTCTTCAAACAAGCCGGCAAGGCAGGCGCCAAACACGAAGAGGGGTCTCAAAGCGATGATAGAAACGAAGAGCCCAGATTTCCGAACACAGGAGGGCAAAAGAAATTCCCCCCATACTCAATCGGTGAATGTGGTAAATACCACCCAACCGGCCCACTTGGACCAGATATACACCCTTAAGGATGGCGGCTCAATGGAACTCGCCGTCCCACAATATAAGCTAGGGCCGGTCACCTTCAACCACACGGATCGTCCGGTTACAGCCAATTGGGGCAATCCATCCGCACTAATCCTCGACCCAATAGTAGACAGGTTCCACCTCACTCGAGTCCTTATGGACAGAGGTAGCAGTTTAAATCTGCTTTACCAGGATACAGTGCGCAAGATGGGCATCGATCAGTCAGCGATCAAGCCCACTAAGGCCACTTTTAGAGGCAACATACCAGATATGGAGGTCAGCTGTACAGGCTCCATTTCCCTCGAGGTAATCTTTGGGTCACCAGAAATTACCGTACCGAAGAGTTAATCTTCAAAATCGTCCCTTTCCGCAGTGACTATCAAGCACTGCTCGGGCGAACCGCATTCGCTTGATTCAATGCGGTACCACATTCTGCCTACCATAAGCTCAAAATGCCCGATCCACGAGGTGTCATCACGGTTCATGGCAAGGCCAAATTTTCCTTCGGCACCAACAAATACATCACTGCCTTAGCAGCAGGAACACGGAGCAGCACCTTGCAGCCAAACCTCGAGTCGACACCTAGGCTCCCGGACACCGTGAAGGGGCTACGAACTACTTTGCAGAAGGATACTCCGGCTCATCCAGGGTTCAATTAAACACTCCGGCGAAGGCCACGACAGGCCGAACTAAGCGGCTCAACCGCCCTCCGGCACACAAACATTTCTTATATTTCCTTCGCAGGTTCACCTTCGCACCGACCAGGACGGACTCTACAGAGGCAGCTCGAACGCGTCTTGGGATCCTTAGACATTCCCCGCAGCGAACATCCAGCTACAATACGGATCCGCACTCAACCTCTCCCCCCTGGTCATAGCAGGTTCTGCTATCACAACTCCTTTTTTATCACATTACTTGTACCCATATGCATAGACGTATTATTCAAATACAACATGTGGATTTATATAACATTTTATCGCTGATTATTTCTCATCGAAATCATTTCATCAAATGGCATCCGTACACAATGACATGCCTTAAATATGCCAGGGGCTTCGTTTTCCCTGTAGCACGACAATACAAGTCCGAACACCTTCATGGAAGTTCGGCACCCCGAACTTATAGCATTATATGCATCAGCTCCGAAGCATGTCTTGGGTCAATAGTTGGGTTTGCCCGGCTCCTATGTTTTGGTACCTTACGTTCCGCTATATCGGCTAAGGTAGCACTGGGAGAACTACTGCGATTGTGTCCCGGTTCTTCCGGATGAGCACCTCAGTAGAGAAAGCCGAAAACTGACTGTCATGATACGGCGAGAGCTGGTCAGCTGTTCGAGTGGTCGCAAAATCTTTAAGGATTTCTCCTGCATAATGCCATAACCAATGCAGCGTGCGATGGATCAGCTTTTTTCTTCGATCGGGCGCTTATAGTGCCCCTAGTACGGTCTTCCGAACACAAGGGGCTGCGCCGACCATACTAAAGCTCCTCTGGCTAAGTGAGAGTGATAAAGCCCTATAGTCCAACTGCCTGGTTCGTTGTGCTGAGCACCTCCCTTGGAGGACCCAAAACTGGGATAAAGAGTGCTCAGGTTTATCCCGAACACCCCCGTACTCCTTACGTGGGGGCAGAAGCCGACGACTGGCCAACTCTCAGCCTTAATATACAAACGGCCGCACAGGAGGGTAAACTTTTATATAACAGGCGACATATCAACGACCTTGTTTAAACATTACAACAGACAACATGATCCGCATTCAGGGAAATATAATGTCCTTGGTTCATAGCTCCGCCGCAAGGTAGGATCCTTTCAGGACACTCTTATAATATGATTCGGGCTTGCGGTGCTCCTTCCCCTCCGGCGGTCCTTCGGTCACCAGCTTTTCGGTATCCATCTTCCCCCAGTGCACCTTTGCAAGGGCGAAGGCCATTCACGCTCCTTCTATACAGACCGACCGCTTGATGATGTCAAGTCGAGGGCAAGCTCTTATAAGCCGCCTTATGAGCCCGAAGTAGCTGCTTGGAATCAGTTCGGCAGGCCATAACCGGATAACCACATCTTTCATGGCTAGTTCCGCCGCCTTATGCAGTTCGATCAGCTGTTTCAGTTGATCGACAAAAGGCACCGGATAATTCAGTGCCAAATACTGAGACCAAATAAGCTTGTCAGCGGTGTTCCTTCCTTCGGCTCGGTAGAAGTGAGCGGCATCTGATATACTGTGCGGCAGCTTGGCAAATACACCTGAGAAGTCCAGACTCGTAATCAGAAACATAGTTTTCCCTTTAAATATTTTCTTTACATGGGAAAAACTTACCCGCCACGATCTTCCTCGCCTCTTGGATCCCCTGCAGCGCGCTTTGGGTTTCCCCCTGGGCGTCGCTCGTGGCTTGGCGCGCCTTGGTGAGTTCGGACTCTTTCTCCATTAAACTCTACTCCAAGGCCTCGCATTTACTTACGACCTCTTGCAGCTCATGCTCAGCTTTAATAACTTTGGCTTCGTGTTCCTCATGAAAAGTCCGCTCCGTGGCCGCCTTTTTCTCGGCCTCGGCAACGGCCCTTTTTAGGGCCTCGGCTTTGGTCATAACTCCTAGCACAAATTATGCGGCTTATTTCATACTGAACATTTATCTCACAATAAATGCACATAATACTGGTGCATACCTTGTTTATCCCTCAACTGCATTTGCAATCGGCCAATTTCTTCTGTGGCCCGCTCCAGACTCTGATTCAGTCCGGCGATCTCCGCAGTGTGAGAGGCAGCAACCGCTACAGGTATCTGCTTGAAACAGCCCCTGTCCGGTTCTTTCTTTCACCGAACAGTGTATCAGGGGCTACTATCTATACTATGACACTCTTCGATAACTCATAAAACATACCTCAAAGCCTTTTATAAGACTGATATAGGCTTCGTTCAGTCCACTCTCGGTCGACTGAATTTTCTCAATCACCGCGCCCATCAGGGAACGGTGTTCTTCAATGATGGAGGCATCTCGTAGCGCCACCAACAAAGCATCCGACACTTCTGGATGGACAAAGGTTACTGGCAGAATCTTTTCCCCCACATCTCCGGCCCCTGCAGTTCGACCTCCAGGCGCTGCCTTCATGGTTTTTTCCCTTTCTCCTTGGCCGGGGTCCTTTTGGGACGAGGCCTCGGTGTTTGGCACCTGTTTGGAGGAAGGGTCCTTCGGGGGCGTCCCGCTCTCCACAGCGTTTGAGCTCAGCAGGTCCTCCGCATCCTTGGAGGCCGTCCTCTTCCTTCTTACCTCCGCAGGGGGTTCATCTCCCTCCTCCTTTTCGTCCTCTTCGAAGGAGGAATGGGCATCAGAACCTTCGGGTATTGTGCCCGAAGTGCCGCGACGACGAAGGCCGCCCCGGGTATTTTTAGCCTCCTTCTCGGCCGTCTTCTTCGGCACCTTGTAAGGCGCCGGGACCAGCATCTTTGTCAGAAGTGGGATGGCCGGGTCTTCGGGCAGCGGGGCCGGGCAATGGATCCACTCCGCCTTCTTCGTCTAGCTCTTGGAAAAGTTGAATAAACACGCGTCAAGCGCTTCCTTTGGGTCATGCGGATGGAAAAGTTTGATAAACTCACCGAACTTGCAGGGCGGGACAGTTGGTACCCGCGGTCTTCAATGGTGTCCGGCCATGATTTGCTGGACTTAAAAAGCACCTTTCAAATGTCCTCGTGCGACGAGCCGAAGAGCCTTCGCAAGGTTTGGTGCCTGGCCGGATCAAACTCCCATAGATTGCAAGTCCGGTGTTGACAAGGTTGTATCCGGCGGACTAACATCACCTGGACTACGTCGACGAGTTCAATGTTCTTATCTTTCGTATCTTTAACGCACGTCTGGAGCACCGACAGTTCGTCAGACGAGGACCAATCCAGTCCTTTCTTGACCCAGGACGTAACCCACTGAGGGGCGCCGGATCGAAACTCGAGAGAAGCGGCCCGCTCCTTACCGCTCGGCTCAGTGATGTAAAACCACTGTTGTTGCCACTCCTTGACAGAATCATTAAAGGTTCCTGTTGGCCATGTGTCGTTGGGCGTCTTGCTCACCATAGCGCCCCCGCACTCGGCGTGCTCGCCATCCACCACCTTGGGCTTCACGTCAAAGACCTTCAGCCATAAACCGAAGTGTGGCGAAACACGGAGAAAAGCCTCGCACACGACAATGAATGTCGAGATGTTGAGGAAGGAATTAGGGGACAGATCGTGAAGATCGATCCCATAATAGTACATGATACCGCGAATGAATGGGTTTAGGGGAAATCCCAGCCCACGGACAAAGTGAGGGAGGAATACAACCCTCTCGTGGGGTTCCGGAGTGGGGATGATCTGTCCCGCCGTCGAGAGACGGTGGCCGATTTTCTTGGCCAGATACCCGGCCTCCCGAAGCTTTTTGATATCCTTCTCTCGGACGGTAGAGGCCATCCATTTGCCTCCTGCTCCGGATCCAGACATCTTTGGAAGACCTCTTGTGGGTAGAGGAGGTGAACGTTCGCGCGTTGGAGCCTGAGCAGAATGGAATGAGTTGGGAAGAAGGTATGGGTGAAGAGGGTGAATTCTTGTTCCTTTATAAGGGCGGAAGAGGCAATGCGCCTCCCCCTCGCTTGGTAAAACCTCTTATTCCCCAAGCTCCATAAGTAATGGCGCGGTTGGGTTACCCACGTCCGTATTGCTGAGAATCCTGTAATAAGGGGGACACGATCTCTGCTTTGACAAGACATGTCGAGAAAACCGCCCCGCAATATGTGTGGTGCTGGTTGAGAAAAACGGTTCGAATAAAGACCGGGTCGTGACATGATGTCATGCTATCCATATGTGTGAGTAGATTGGATTTGTGGAAATGTTATTCTCTCTACGGTGGTATGTGGAACTTGTTTTGCAGAGCCGGACACTATCCTTGTGTTCAAAATCTTCTATGCAGTATTCGGAGGAGGAACCCGCCTTGCAATGCCGAAGACAATACTACGCGTCGGACTCATCGTCATTGAAGCCTGGTTCAGGGGCTACTGAGGGAGTCCTGGATTAGGGGGTCTCCGGACAGCCGGACTATATTCTTTGGCCGGACTGTTGGACTATGAAGATACAAGATTGAAGACTTCGTCCCGTGTCCAGATGGGACTCTCCTTGGCGTGGAAGGCAAGCTAGGCAATATAGATATGTAGATCTCCTCCCTTGTAACCGACTCTGTGTAACCCTAGCCCCCTCCAGTGTCTATATAAACCGGAGGGTTTAGTCCGTAGGACAACATACAATCATACCATAGGCTAGCTTCTAGGGTTTAGCCTCTACGATCTCATGGTAGATCAACTCTTGTAATACTCATATCATCAAGAACAATCAAGCAGGACGTAGGGTATTACCTCCATCAAGAGGGCCCGAACCTAGGTAAACATCGTGTCCCCTGCCTCCTGTTACCATCGGCCTTAGACGCATAGTTCGGGACACCCTACCCGAGATCCGCCAGTTTTGACACCGACAGCTGCCTTCTGTAATCATCGTTATAAAGCCATAAATATGCATCAATTTGACTTAAGATTTTTGCCAAGCTGGGTTACGTGGCTCCTGTGCTTACCCCTATGTTCCCGATTGTTCGTCTAGGCGGTAAAGGGAGCACCTCTGTGATTGTTACTACCGGGTCATCCGAGTTAGTACCTCAGACTGGGTGAAGCCGAAAGCTAGCGATCTTAAAGGATCACATTGGTCGGCAACAACGTAAGTAATTTTTTTGGTTCATTAATACCATAGAGTTCGGGAACTTTCCCCGAACTAAATCCTCAATATTTTCCTCCCACATTGATCGGAGGTGAGGTTTCATGATCATGATAAGCATGATGACCCAAAGAAAGGAACCGATAGCGGGACTATTTTCCTTGGAAGATGTTTCTTACATTAAGTAATATAACATATCTCTCCGCGTACCTTTGTTTATAAAACCGTATGGCCATATTGCCTTGTTTTCCATAAATCTTTGCCCTTATAATGACTTTATAAAGTAGGACAAACACTCCCCGGCTTCTGGCCGAGGAGGTTGAAGTCGATGGTCGGTCAACAAAGTTTTGTACAATGCGGATCCGAGCATTAATGATGTAAAGTACATGGATACGTAGAATCATTACACATAATTTGTGGTTTTACTCTGGATATCGATCCTTAATTCGGCCACCTGTGCCCACATTAAGGCTCGGGGGCTACCGGGCTTCGGGCTTATCATTCACTAATATTGAAAGGGGCGTATCGATTCCCTGATCTGGTGTTGCCACCCGACCAGTGTCTCGGGGGCTACTGCATTGACAATCCAATGCAGAAAATTTAAAGTGCAATATAGCTTTCGAGGAGATTATGATCCTTAGGTTGGTCGACCGCACCCAACCCGAGTCTCGAGGAATTTGCACACCGCTTTTTGTGTCCCGAAGTATTCCGCCGAGCTAGGAGTTGATCCTCAGGCCGATTCTGTGAATCAACCCGAGTCTCAGGGGCTACTTGGATCAGCGGTCTTATGTCATCCGTCAGGTGCATCTCGGGTTTTAGACCGATACACACCTTGAGGGCTACTGTCTATATATCTCGACAGAGAATAAATTGCACCAATAAAAAATATTGACAAAAAATCGGCCCGCAGTCGGGGTGGTGCACCACCTTGGAAGCAGTCCGGCATAAAGCTCGGGTGCTAGTGGCTGGCTCCATAGAGGGCATTTCCGACATTAAGCTCGGCTAAATCCTTCAAGTTTTTTGAACCAAGGTGATTTATGACACCTCGGATATAGTCCAGGGTTGGAGCTCGGATACAGTCCGGCGTTGGATCTTGGACATAGTCTGGCGTTGGAGCTCGGATACATTCTGGCATTGGAGCTCGGAAGCGGTCCAACGTTGGTGCTCGACTGCAAAAGATACCTCAAATGCTGTCTGGCGTGGGAGCTCGGACGCAAGAGGACGCCGCCGCCCGGGAACAAATTTAAACCCGAGGCGTGGCATAAAAATAACAAGGCATTGACAAAGGCCGAGAACTTAAAGGGGCTCCTCGGATACCCTACGTGTAAACTCTTTGGATTTACTTCGGCAATCCTCAAGATCGAAGATGGGAAGATTTGTTGAACCAGTTTTCAAGACCGATGACCGAAGATGAAGAACAGTTTGGAAGAATCGAGGAGCGTACCCAACTTGAAGACCGGTTCAGGGGGCTACTGACGGTGTCCTGGACTAGGGGGTACTCACCACGTCATCTCCCAATCAGTTGGATTGGGCCGAGGACCCCCATGGCCGTATGCTCATGGGCCAGTTTGGACAACCGATGTATACACGAGGAAGATTCCACAAGACTTGGTGATCAAGACAAGGACTCCTCTCCACCGGCGTATTCGACTAGGACTCTTGTTATCCTAGGCCTCTGGTACATTATATAAGCCGAGGCCAGGCTAGTCGGTAGATTATTATGACATTATTCATCATACCAATAGGGTTTAGACCACAACATACGATCTCGAGGTAGATCAACTCTTGTAACACCCATATTCATCAATATCAATCAAGCAGGACGTAGGGTATTACCTCCATAGAGAGGGCCCGAACCTGGGTAAACATTGTGTCCCCTGTCTCCTGTTACCATCTATCCTAGACGCGTAGTTTGGGACCCCCTACCCGAGATCCACTGGTTTTGACACCGACAATCACCATCGTCATCACCAACGATCCTCTCACCGGGAGGGGGTCAATCTCCATCAACATCTTCACCAGCACCATCTCATCTCAAACTCTAGTTCATCTCTTGTATCCAATCTTTGTATCCAAACCTCATATTGGTACCTATGGGTTGCTAGTAGTGTTGATTACTTCTTGTAGTTGATGCTAGTTGGTTTACTTGGTGGAAGATCATACGTTTAGATCCATTATGCATATTAATACCCCTCTAATTATGAACATGAATATGCTTTGTGAGTAGTTACGTTTGTTCCTGAGGACATGGGAGAAGTCTTGCTATAAGTAGTCATGTGAATTTGGTATTCGTTCGATATTTTGATGAGATGTATGTTGTCATCCCTCTAGTGGTGTCATGTGAACGTCGACTACATGACACTTCACCGTTGTTTGGGCCTAGAGGGGGGCATTGGGAAGTAATAAGTAGATGATGGGTTGCTAGAGTGACAGTGATGCAGAGCATCCCAAGGTCATCCCCATGGACCCACCTACATCTCCTACGACACCACTTGGACCAATGATAAGAGCCCGAGCGAAGGCTATCGAAGATAAGGTGAACTCACTCCTCTCTGAACTACCACTTTCCATGCATGAGAATTGGCTACTACCTCAAGCGGAAACCCTATGTATGATCAAGTGCTTGGAGGAAGGCCACGGACCAACTACATTCAACGGACAAGACGGTGAGGACGCCAAGTTCATGGGACAAGAAGAAGAACTACTCGAAGTCTCCAGGCTCTGGACGACCGACGAACCCCGGATGTCTGACAACCTCCAAGCTCCGGACGTCCAGCCCTCTCCGGACGATCGACACTTCCACATCCGAGCCAAAACTACGGACTTCCGAAGCGCTACGAATGACCGAGGACCTCCAGGCTCCGGACGTCCGACCCCGACCGGTCGTCCGACCAAAGTCCACCCGAGCCGAATCTACGGACGTCCAGACCCTCGCGAGCCTCCGGACGACCGGTGACTCCCGGACGTCCGGTGCCTGTGTGTGCTACCTCTTGAGCACTACGTTGGTTTTCCCTTGAAGAGGAAATGGTGGTGCAGTAAAGCGGCGTAAGTATTTCCCTCAGTTTTTTAGAACCAAGGTATCAATCCAGTAGGAGACCACACGCGAGTCACCTCGTACCTACACAAACAAATAAGAACCTCGCAGCCAACGTGATAAAGGGGTTGTCAATCCCTTCACGGCCACTTGCAAGAGTGAGATCTGATAGAGATGACAATAATAAGATAAGTATTTTTGGTATTTTTATGATATAGATTGAAAGTAAGATTGCAAAATAGAATAGATTGGAAACTTGTATGATGGAAAATAGACCTGGGGGCCATAGGTTTCACTAGTGGCTTCTCTAAAGATAGCATAAGTATTACGGTGGGTGAACAAATTACTGTCGAGCAATTGATAGAAAAGTGAATAATTATGAGAATATCTAGGTATGATCATGTACATAGGCATCACGTCCGTGACAAGTAGACCCACTCCTGCCTGCATCTACTACTATTACTCCACACATCGACCGCTATCCAGCATGCATCTAGAGTATTGAGTTCATAAGAACAAAGTAACACCTTAAGCAAGATGACATGATGTAGAGGGATAAACTCATGCAATATGATGTAAACTCCATCTTTTTATCCAGATAAACTCATACAATAGATCAACAAAAGAAACTAAGTGGGTGTGCATCCAACTTGCTTGCTCACGAAGACCTAGGGCACTTGAGGAGGCCCATTGTTGGAATATACAAGCCAAGTTCTATAATGAAAAATTCCCACTAGTATATGAAAATGACAAAACAAGAGACTCTCTATCATAAAGATCATGGTGCTACTTTGAAGCACAAGTATGGAAAAAGGATAGTAGCATTGCCCCTTTTTACTTTCTCTTTTTTTGGGAGGGGGGATACATTTTTTTCTTTGGCCTTTTTTTGGGGACAATGCTCTATTAATGATGATCATCACACTTCCATTTAGTTACAACGCAATGATTACAACTCGATACTAGAACAAGATATGACTCTATATGAATGCCTCCGGCGGTGTATCGGGATTGCGATGAATCAAGAGTGACATGTATGAAAGAATTATGAACGGTGGCTTTGCCACAAATACGATGTCAACTACATGATCATGCAAAGCAATATGACAATGATGATGCGTGTCATAATAAACGGAACGATGGAAAGTTGTATGGCAATATATCTCGGAATAGCTATGGAAATGCCATAATAGGTAGGTATGGTGGCTGTTTTGAGGAAGATATAAGGAAGTTTATGTGTGATAGAGCGTATCGTATCACGAGGTTTGGATGCACTGGTGAAGTTTGCACCAACTCTCAAGGTGAGAAAGGGCAATGCACGGTACCGAACAGGCTAGCAATGATGGAAGGGTGAGAGTGCGTATAATCCATGGACTCAACATTAGTCATAAAGAACTCACATACTTATTGCAAAAATCTACAATTCATCAAAAACCAAGTATTACGCGCATGCCCCTAGGGGGATAGATTGGTAATAAAAGACCATCGCTCGTCCCCGACCGCCACTCATAAGGAAAGCAATCAAAGAACACCCCATGCTTCAAATTTGTTACACAACGTTTACCATACGTGCATGCTACGGGACTTGCAAACTTCAAGACAAGTATTCCTCAAATTCACAACTACACAACTAGAACAACTTTGATATCACTATCTCCATATCTCAAAACAATCATCAAGTATCAAACTTGTCTTAGTATTCAATGCACTTATATGAAAGTTTTTATTATGCCTAAAAGCAAATTGCCATGTTGTTCTAAAGGACTCTCAAAATAATATAAGTGAAGTGTGAGAGATCAATTATTTCTATAAAATAAAACCACCACCATGCTCTAAAAGATATAAGTGAAGTACTAGAGCAAAAACTATATAGCTCAAAAGATATAAGTGAAGCACATACAGTATTCTAATAAATTCCAATTCATGTGTGTCTCTCTCAAAAGGTGTGTACAACAAGGATGATTGTGGTAAACTAAAAATCGAAGACTCAAATCATACAAGACGCTCCAAGCAAAACACATATCATGTGGTGAATAAAAATATATGTCGGAGTAAATAACCATGGGTAGCCTAGCCGGCTCCCCTGGCCCTTCTGAAAAAATTACGAGCCGATCCGGCCCTCAAGAATCCAAGACATGGGGCCGCCTTCCCCTTGACGCTTGTCTCCCAGGCCGGCTATCGGAAGGCAACCCGACTTTAGCCCTCATGAAGAAAGCCGCGGGAGGGCCGGCTCCGAGAAGCCGGCCGCGAGAAGGCCGACTCCAAGAAGCCGGCTCCCACAAAGCGGTCAAGATCATACCCTCGAAGTCTGCATCCACATAACGGCGACGTGACGGGGCATGTCTACAGTAAAGCCTGCCACCCCCGAATCTCGGAGCACGCCTGGCACAGTGCGCCGTACGGGTGGCCATGACCCGTCCGGCGCGGCACTGTTGCCACGTTGACCCTGATGTCATCCACGACGGGCTGCCAGCGTGGCCCACGGGCGGTGGGCCCCTTCGGGCAGAGAGACACCCGAAGGCGGCCAGGCCTTCCCCAGTCGGCCCAAGACAGAGCCGGCTCCCCACAGCCGGCTTGCCACCTCCCTCGAAGGAGACGCCCCATTAAGGAGACAAGACGCAGTGAGGCTACAGCGATCACCCGCCGGACAGCGGCACTGTAGCCACGCCCACCTCGGCGAAGCCCTTGTCACTAGGATTGAGCAACAGTAACCAGCCGCCGACAAGGCCCTGGACAATGGGGCCTACCTGTCGACCAAGGAGCCGGCAGCCGGCGGGACCCACCAGCCGGCGGGCCCCAGCAGCCGGCGCAGAAGCCGGCAAGTGTAGACACAGACGGCTAGGCCCCACGCCCAGCCGGATTACCATTGTACCCCCGGGGGGTAGGCCTATATAAACCCCCCGGGACACCCATGCAAAGGGTTGATCCCTGCTAGTTTTAGACACCACATAGGGAGGAGAAGAGAGCGAGCAGTGCCCTTCTTCCTCCTCTCGCTAAACAGCTCACGGAGCATCGTGTAGCTACTTGTTCATCTAGTGATCATGCGGAGACCCCGCAGAGCAGCAGTAGGGGTGTTATCTCCATGGAGAGCCCCGAAGCTGGGTAAGATTCGCCGGCGTGCATGTCTTCGCCTCATCCCGCTTCCAGGCACCGGCGACGTCTTATTGGCTCCCACAATGATAAGCCACCCGTTGGCATATGTCGCACCTACCACCCGACATTTGGCGCCCACCGTGGGGCCAGGTGCACCGTCGTCCGGAGACCGGTTCTGGATGGGAACCCTCTTCCTCCCCCGCGAGCGTAGCCAGCCTGGCACGCCCGACGGCGCTTGCCACGACGCGCTGCAAGGCGTCTGAAAGTGCAACTATCCCTAGGTGGTTTTGGTAATTCATAACAACATATAGCTCATTGAGCTAATGCTATTCCAAGATGATTATTTCAGGAAAGCTCAATGATTGGCATGGCATGGATGTGAAAGTGGAACCCTCAAAATGCTAAGGACAAAGGATTGGCTCAAGCTCAAAAGCTCAAGACTCTTCATTTTATATTTTAGTGATCCAAGATCACATTGAGTCTTTAGGAAAAGCCAATACTATTAAGGAGGGATGAGGTGTTGCTTAATGAGCCTCTTGCTTCATGTGCTTAGTGATATGCTCCAAAACCCTCAACTACTTTCCCATATCCACATAGGACCTAAAGCCTAAGCCAAACTCGGTCCTACCGATTCTTCCTATCCGGCGCCACCGAGTTTCACTTGTCATTAGCCACTGCCAAACCCTAGCAATTCGGTTCTACCGATAAGGATCTCGGTCTCACCGAGATGGGGTTGCAAACTCTCTGTTTCCCTTTCGTAACTTTTCGGTCTTACCGAAAGAGCGAATCGGTCCCACCGAGATTGCAATGTAAACTCAATGTTTCCCCTTTGTAACTTTTCGGTCTCACCGAGTTCCACTCGGTCTCACCGAAAGAGCAAATCGGTCCCACCGAGTTTGCCTGACCAACTCTCTGGTTAGCTAATTACCAAATTCGGTCTCACCGAGTTTGTGTAATCGGTCTCACCGAGATTACGTTATGCCCAAACCCTAACCGAATCGGTCCTACCGAGTTGCATGTCAGTCCCATCGAAATTCCTAACGGTCACTAGGTTTACTATTTCGGTCAGACCGAGTTTTCTGATTCGGTCCCACCGAGATTGGTAAATTGTATGTAACGGTTGGATTTTGTGTGGAGGCTATATATACCCCTCCACCTCCTTCTTCATTCAAGGAGAGAGCCATCAGAACACACACACCATTCCAACTCATATGTTCTGAGAGAGAACCACCTACTCATGTGTTGAGATCAAGACATTCCATTCCTACCATATGAATCTTGATCTCTAGCCTTCCCAAGTTGCTTTCCACAAAAACCCTCTTTCCACCAAATCCAAATCCTATGAGAGAGAGTTGAGTGTTGGGGAGACTATCATTTGAAGCACAAGAGCAAGGAGTTCATTACCTACACACCATTTGTTACTTCTTGGAGAGTGGTGTCTCCTAGATTGGCTAGGTGTCACTTGGGAGCCTTCGACAAGATTGTGGAGTTGAACCAAGGAGTTTGTAAGGGCAAGGAGATCGCCTACTTCATGAAGATCTACCACTAGTGAGGCAAGTCCTGTGTGGGCGATGGCCATGGTGGGATAGACAAGGTTGCTTCTTCGTGGACCCTTTGTGGGTGGTTGCTTCTTCGTGGACCCTTCGTGGGTTGAGCCCTGTGTGGACTCGCGCAACTGTTGCCCTAGGGTGGAGCCCTGTGTGGACTCGCGCAACCGTTACCCTTCGTGGGTTGAAGTCTCCATCAACGTGGATGTAGGATAGCACCACCTATCCGAACCACGGGAAAAACATCCGTGTCTCCAATGGCGTTTGAATTCTCCAAACCCTTCCCTTTACATTCTCGCAAGTTGCATGCTTTACTTTCCGCTGCCCATAAACTCTTTGCATGCTTGCTTGAGTGATGTGATGATTGCTTGACTTGTTCTAAATTAGCTAAAATCTGCCAAGAACTAAAATTGGGAAAAGGTTAAGTTTTATTTGGTCAAGTAGTCTAATCACCCCCCCTCTAGACATACTTTCGATCCTACAAGTGGTATCAGAGCTTTGGTCTCCATTTACTTTATGTCCATAGCTTTTGGTGGTCATAGCCTTGGTTTCACAACCTAGGAGAGTATGGCGTCTAGCGAGGGAAATTATCACCGTAGAGGTCCTTACTTTGATGGTACTAATTTTGCTAGTTGGAAGCATAAAATGAAAATGCATATTCTTGGACATAACCCCGCTGTTTGGGCTATTGTGTGTGTTGGTTTGCAAGGTGACTTCTTTGACGGGAGAGAACCAAACCGTGAAGCTACCGCGGAATGAGTTGAAGATGTTGCAATACAATGCTCAAGCTTGTGATATTCTCTTCAACGGATTGTGCCCCGAAGAATTCAACAAAATCAGCCGCCTTGAGAATGCAAAGGAAATTTGGGACACTTTGATTGATATGCACGAAGGTACCGACTCCGTCAAGGAATCCAAGTTGGATGTGCTTCAAAGTCAACTTGACAAGTTCAAGATGAAGGATGGTGAAGGTGTCGCTGAAATGTACTCTAGGCTTGCTCTCATCACAAATGAGATTGCCGGCTTAGGAAGTGAAGAGATGACCGATAGATTCATCATCAAGAAGATCCTAAGAGCCTTGGATGGAAAATATGATACCGTGTGCACATTGATCCAAATGATGCCCAATTACAAAGATCTCAAGCCAACGGAGGTGATTGGAAGAATTGTTGCTCATGAGATGTCACTTAAGGATAAAGAGGAACTTCACAACAAATCAAGTGGTGCCTATAAAGCCTCATGTGAAGCCCCTACATCATCAAGTGAGAAACAAGACTTCAATGAAGAATTGAGCTTAATGGTGAAGAACTTCAACAAGTTCTACAAGAGTAGAAGCAAAGATAGAAGCTCCAAGTCAAGGTCCTACAATGACAAAAGATCTTCTAGTCGAGAGCGAAACTGTTACAATTGTGGAAGACCCGGACACTATTCCAATGAGTGTACGGCTCCCTACAAGAGAAGAGAAGATTCTCCAAAAAGAAGAAGCAAAGGATCACCACCAAGAGAGAGAAGGAGTAGAGATGATCGTTATGAACGAAGATACTCACGGAGAAGCAAGGATTCGGAAAGAAAGGAAAAATCATCAAGGAGCTACACAAGACGAAGACATCAAGCTCATGTTGGTGAATGGGTATCCGGCTCCGACTCCGACAGCCACTCCGAGAGAAGTTATCACTCCGACTCCGAAGATACTCAAGATGAAGGTGTTGCCGGTCTAGCACTTGTGTCAACCAACTCCTACGACATATTTGACTCACCAAATGAAGGAATTGGAAGATGCTTCATGGCCAAAGGTCCTAAGGTAACACACCCCGAGTATGTTGATTTCAATAGTGATGAAGATGACTTGTTAGGTGATGATTTGCTTGGTGACAACTCTAGTGATGAATACTATGATGAAAGACCAATTAATCATGCTAACATGAGTGACAATGATAAGGAGAAGATTGAGGCTCTAACTAAAGAACTAAAAACTCTTAAGTTAGCTCATGACACTATCTTCGAAGATCATCGAGAACTTTTAAGAGCTCATGAGAAACTACGCTTTGAAAAGCTCAATCTTGAGCAAGAGCATGAGTTCTTAAAGGCAATCAATGATGATCTCCGCAAGAAAAGTTCTTCTTACATTGCCAAGCGTTTACTCTTATCCACTTACATGCCTCAAGTCAAGTCTAACAAGAAAGATTCTTCCTCTAGTAGTAACAATGATCATGCTAAATCCAATATTGTTGCTTCTAGTAGTTCTCTTGATTCCACTAATGATTCTCTTAGCCAAGTTACACTTGAGCAAGAAAATAGCTTATTGAAGGGAATTATAGAGAAAGGAGTGTACAAAAGCCTTGCCGGGAGTAAGCAATTCGAGGAAATTGTGCGCAAGCAAGGAATGCACCGGAAGAATCAAGGTGTTGGTTTTGAACGAAAGTTCAATGCCAATGGAGTTGAATGGGAAGAAGATCAATACCCCAAGACAAAGTTTGTCCCTCAACAAGAGAAGTATACTTCTTTCAAGGGGACACAAGCTCAAGATGATCTTCCACCACAAGACTACGAGCAAAAAGGCAAGGACAAGCTTCAAGAGGAAATTGATGCATTTGAAGAAGCTCCTAAGACCTTAGTCAAGTGGATTCCCAAGACTACTTCAAGTTCCACTTCATCAAGTACGACTACAACTCCAAGGATTCCCATCAAGATGATGTGGATCCAAAAGAAGAAGAACTAGAGAGTTCTTGAGGGTGACTCCGCCAACATACTTCACTCTTATCATTTTGGCAAGAACAAGTGCAATCAACTTCCACATCTTGCACTAGTTCAAGGAGTCACAAACCCTCTTGTTGGTAAGACAAGGGACAAGGTAACCTAAAAGTTTTCATGGACATCATCTTTTTGTGCATCACTCTATGTCTATGGATATCCTTGTTTGTTCCTTGTGGGACTAACCCATGTAGGTATTGAAAGTGCAATTCACTCAAATGGATAGCTCCAAGAGACCTACATCAACATTGAGCATCCACATCTTCAATATCTACATGAAGTCATCATCGACAAAACCCAAGGATAGTTCATCCCTCTTAGGGGGAATATCACATCTAGGGGGAGCTTTACTCTAAGACTTGAGCTAAAGCAACTCTAAAGATGTGAACACAACAATGCTTTATGTAAAAGTGGTAACCCCACTTGAGCTTAAACGATGAGTATGACCTATGATCAAGTGTTCTCACTTGACTCCTAAGTCAATGTACTCATATATAGATGACCTAGTCATCGCAAATTGCTTGATAAATGCTAGAATTGGTTGTGCATGCCTTGCCACATATTTCATTTGCCATCTTATTGTGTGAGCATGCTGATTGCATATTTTACTCATTCGAGGACATCCACTTGTTGTTTTGATTGCTTGGTTTTATCCTCTTTTGCCAAGTGGATGGACAAGAATGCCTAAGAACGTCCTCTAGCTATCTATGCTTTTCTCGTCTCAAACTCTATTCATGCTGCATCACAAAATTTGATCAAGTCAGATTCGAACCACTCTGTGTGAGGAGCGCTCGGAGTCCCCGATTCGTCATAAACTTAAACTTCCAAAACCTCTTTATGATTCTCGGTCTGACCGATACTCCACTTTCGGTCCTACCGAGATCATTAAGTTGATCTAGGTTGTCGATCTCGGTGCAATCGATTTGAACCTTTCGGTCACACCGAGTTTCAGTAACTGCACGCAGTTATGAATCTCGGTGCCACCGAGTTGTTCCACTCGGTCACACTGATAGGGTCGGGCTATATATAGTCACGGGCAAAATTTGGAAATTTCTCCGAACCCCTTCGCCCGCGCGATAGCCTGCTCTGCCCTCGAGGTCTCCGGATCGTCTTCTCGCCGCCAGCAGCCTCCAGTCGCTGGTCTTCGTCGCCGTCAACGGGAATTCTGCCCCGCCGTTGCCGCCGTAGCAAGTGCCCGCCGAACTAGGGTATGGACTTGATCTTTGTGCTATTCCTCAATCTGATTCCTAGCACATTGTGATCATATTGTTTCTAGCCACGTTTGATAAACTTCTATCCAGTCAAAACGCTCATAGATTAGGTTTGATTCGAAAATTCTAGGTTTAGGTTTCCGCCGAAACTATCTCGGACCCACCGAGTTGAAAAACTCGGTCCCACCGATTTGGCTTATGCCATTGCACAAGTGAGACTCGGTCTGACCAAGAATTACTTATCGGTGTGACCGATTTTTGAACTCAGTGAAACCCTAGCAGTCTCGGTGCCACCGAACTGTGACTCGGTCCTACCGAGTTCACTAGTTTAGGTTCCAAAACTGCTTCGGTATCACCGAGTTTGAAAATCGGTAGATCCGAGATGATTTCAGTGGGAAACTAAAACTAAGTTTTTGGATCATTCTTTTTGCAAAAATCTCTGCATTTTGTGATGCTCATCCACTCTATCTCCTCTATAATCTATTCACAGGGTCAGCAGTCAGTTTGCAGCATGTCAGACCAGAGTGATAGCCAGAATCTGTCAGAGCAGCAAGTGGTGATGAGTGAGGGCACTAGTCCCTCCAGTTCATCTGATGAAGGCAGCAGGAGCACTCCTAGAAATTTGCCAAAGGCTGCCACGAGACAAAGGAAGAAGAAAACTTCAGACTCTGAAGATGAGGACTATGTGGCAGAGGAAGAGGCCACTTCCAAGAGAATTGAACCAGCTCAAGGCACTAAGCCAGGTCTAAAAATCAAAAGGCCAGCAGGCAGGCAGCCCATGTCAAAGGCTAGAGCCTCAACTGAGAAGCCCACTTCCCAAGAGCCAGCTGCAGCTGAGGGCAAGAAAAGGAAGGAGAGGGTGAAGAAGACTGTGGCTAGAGTGCTTGGCAAAGCTTCCATCATGGAAGAGGAAGAGGAAGAAGAGGCAGCTGCACCAGCGCCCAAGGCACCCAAGCTAATGGGAGATGCCATAAGGTCAGGGGGAGCTGCATCCAAGCCCAAGGAAGCACCTAAGGCTGCATCTAAGCCTAAGAGTGCACCAAAGAGAAACACAAGAAGCATCCCAGCCACTGAGAAGAACAAGGCCCCAGTGCCTGAAGCTGCAGAGGGAGAGGAAGAGAATGTCCTTCGGAAGCTCAAGCCCAAGATCCCAGACCACAACGATGCTCATCCTGTGGCTGAGGATATGAAGCTCAGGAGAGACTCAGGGCTCAGGAAGTGGAGAGAAGCAGATCCATATGCTTCTAGGAGAAGGACTGCAGTGGACTACAGGTTTCATACCAAGGAGCAGCAGGATTTCTATGAGACAGTGCTACTTGACAAGAAGCCAATTGTATGTGACATGAGATGGGTCGACTGGACCTATATCAAGGACAATGAAGAGTACTACCCTGGAGTATTTGACAGCTTTAGTGCGTGTGGAGTTGCAGACTTTGTTGGGCAGAAGCTCACAAAGTGGAACGAGGAGCTAATCATGCAATTCTACTCCACAACACACTTTTATCCGGATGGCAGGATCACATGGATGTCAGAGGGTACAAGGTACCACTCTACTGTTGAGGAATGGGCGAAGCTGATCAATGCCCCAGAGGAGCAAGGAGATGACTTGGACATTGATGCCAAGAAAAAGATGGACCACAACTCCATGTCCAACATGTACAAGGAGATTCTGAATGAAGCACTTGACACGTTCAAGTTTGGCTCAGTGCATTATCTGCTATCAGGATTGCCTACGATCAACTGGATCCTTAGGCACACCCTTCTGCCCAAGTCTGGAGATCACAAGATGATCAGAGGTCACGCGATCAATTTGCTTCATGTCTTTGACGTGCCTCAAAAATTCAAAGTCATGAGCCTCATAGTGGAAACAATCAAAAGGACTGCGGCAGATCAGAAGAGGAGCTGTGGATATGCCCCTCAGATTCAGGAGCTCATCAACTCCAAGATGGGCACGGGCATATATTTGTTGGATAAGGAACACCTGCCCATACGTCCAGATTTCGAAGATAATCAAGTTGTTATGACTGAGAATGAACCATCGTCTGCCCATGCACAAGCTCAGAAGGAGAAGGCGAAGAAGGAGAAAGCTGCTAGGATGCCTACTCAAGCAGAGGCATCTGATTACTTCCTGAAAACCAAACAAGAGCAGCTTGGTTACCTGATTGCGTCCACCCTGCGGATTGAGCAGAGTATAGCCACCCTGACTCAGAACCAGGCGAGTTTAGAGAGGATCATGGAACAGAGGTTCTATGACTTGGACATCAAGGTGACAGAGATACAGACTGCTGTGGAGCAGCTCCAGGAGGACATGAATGAGAGGAGAGGCAGGACCACGACTGATGCTTTTGCGAGGGTGCCACGAGGTCTGAGGTCGTCTGCACTGCCAGTTGCTGACACCAGAACTACAACGTCTGCACCAGCCACAACCTCAGTTCCACCAGCTCCAGCATCCACTTCAGCCTCGACTCCGACCACGTCTACCGAAGGCTTCGTCCTTGGAGTGCTCCGGACTCCACCACCACCTGAAGATCAAGCCTGAGCGTCGATCTAGTGCTATGCATTTTCTAGGAACTTTTTGGTAACTTGTTGCCAAAGGGGGAGAAGATGTATAGATCACAGGCTTCGAGAGAGAGAGAGTGTTGCTTTTCTCTCTTGCTTTATTTGGTGGTTTTTCGAACTTATCTGCTTTTGAATGCTTGATACTACGTCATTATTTGTGAGACATTGATGATCATGTGTTTGATCATAAGCTACACTTAATGCTTGCTTAATGCCATTATCCTATCTATCTTGTGTGATCATTCATTATTCTTGGTGATGAGTGCATGTATTTCATTCTTATCATTTTGAGGGCTCCACCAAGATGTATGTGACATGGAAGAGTAACCCATGACTCTAACTCTTTGTGCATTTGCAGTCCAAAGCAAATTTTAAATATGCACAAATTTAGGGGGAGCTCTTACTTATCACATACTTCTCAAAGCGACGATATATTTCATGCTTATTATCATTTGTCGAAGCTTTGATCTATATGTTGTCATCAATTACCAAAAAGGGGGAGATTGAAAGTGCAACTATCCCTAGGTGGTTTTGGTAATTCATAACAACATATAGCTCATTGAGCTAATGCTATTCCAAGATGATTATTTCAGGAAAGCTCAATGATTGGCATGGCATGGATGTGAAAGTGGAACCCTCAAAATGCTAAGGACAAAGGATTGGCTCAAGCTCAAAAGCTCAAGACTCTTCATTTTATATTTTAGTGATCCAAGATCACATTGAGTCTTTAGGAAAAGCCAATACTATTAAGGAGGGATGAGGTGTTGCTTAATGAGCCTCTTGCTTCATGTGCTTAATGATATGCTCCAAAATCCTCAACTACTTTCCCATATCCACATATGACCTAAACCCTAAGCCAAACTCGGTCCTACCGATTCTTCCTATCCGGCGCCACCGAGTTTCACTTGTCATTAGCCACTGCCAAACCCTAGCAATTCGGTTCTACCGATAAGGATCTCGGTCTCACCGAGATGGGGTTGCAAACTCTCTGTTTCCCTTTCGTAACTTTTCGGTCTTACCGAAAGAGCGAATCGGTCCCACCGAGATTGCAATGTAAACTCAGTGTTTCCCCTTTGTAACTTTTCGGTCTCACCGAGTTCCACTCGGTCTCACCGAAAGAGCAAATCGGTCCCACCGAGTTTGCCTGACCAACTCTCTGGTTAGCTAATTACCAAATTCGGTCTCACCGAGTTTGTGTAATCGGTCTCACCGAGATTACGTTATGCCCAAACCCTAACCGAATCGGTCCTACCGAGTTGCGTGTCAGTCCCGCCGAAATTCCTAACGGTCACTAGGTTTACATTTTCGGTCCGACCGAGTTTATTGATTCGGTCCCACCGAGATTGGAAAACTATGTAACGGTTGGATTTTGTGTGGAGGCTATATATACCCCTCCACCCCCTTCTCATTCGATGAGAGAGCCATCAGAACACACACACCATTCCAACTCATATGTTCTGAGAGAGAACCACCTACTCATGTGTTGAGATCAAGACATTCCATTCCTACCATATGAATCTTGATCTCTAGCCTTCCCAAGTTGCTTTCCACAAAACCGCTCTTTCCACCAAATCCAAATCCTATGAGAGAGAGTTGAGTGTTGGGGAGACTATCATTTGAAGCACAAGAGCAAGGAGTTCATTACCTACACACCATTTGTTACTTCTTGGAGAGTGGTGTCTCCTAGATTGGCTAGGTGTCACTTGGGAGCCTCCGACAAGATTGTGGAGTTGAACCAAGGAGTTTGTAAGGGCAAGGAGATCGCCTACTTCGTGAAGATCTACCACTAGTGAGGCAAGTCCTGTGTGGGCGGTGGCCATGGTGGGATAGACAAGGTTGCTTCTTCGTGGACCCTTTGAGGGTGGTTGCTTCTTCGTGGACCCTTCGTGGGTGGAGCCCTGTGTGGAATCGCGCAACCGTTGCCCTTGGGCGGAGCCTTGTGTGGACTCGCGCAACCGTTACCCTTCGTGGGTTGAAGTCTCCATCAACGTGGATGTAGGATAGCACCACCTATCCGAACCACGGGAAAAACATCCGTGTCTCCAATAGCGTTTGAATTCTCCAAACCCTTCCTTTACATTCTCACAAGTTGCATGCTTTACTTTCCGCTGCCCATAAACTCTTTGCATGCTTGCTTGAGTGATGTGATGATTGCTTGACTTGTCCTAAATTAGCTAAAATCTTCCAAGAACTAAAATTGGGAAAAGGTTAAGTTTTATTTGGTCAAGTAGTCTAATCACCCCCCCTTCTAGACATACTTTCGATCCTACAAGTGGTATCAGAGCCTTGGTCTCCATTTGCTTGATCTCCATAGCTTTTGGTGGTCATAGCCTTGGTTTCACAACCTAGGAGAGTATGGCGTCTAGCGAGGAAAATTATCACCATAGAGGTCCTTACTTTGATGGTACTAATTTTGCTAGTTGGAAGCATAAAATGAAAATGCATATTCTTGGACATAACCCCGCTGTTTGGGCTATTGTGTGTGTTGGTTTGCAAGGTGACTTCTTTGACGGGAGAGAACCAAACCGTGAAGCTACCGCGGATGAGTTGAAGATGTTGCAATACAATGCTCAAGCTTGTGATATTCTCTTCAACGGATTGTGCCCCGAAGAATTCAACAAAATCAGCCGCCTTGAGAATGCAAAGGAAATTTGGGACACTTTGATTGATATGCACGAAGGTACCGACTCCGTCAAGGAATCCAAGTTGGATGTGCTTCAAAGCCAACTTGACAAGTTCAAGATAAAGGATGGTGAAGGTGTCGCTGAAATGTACTCTAGGCTTGCTCTCATCACAAATGAGATTGCCGGCTTAGGAAGTGAAGAGATGACCGATAGATTCATCATCAAGAAGATCCTAAGAGCCTTGGATGGAAAATATGATACCGTGTGCACATTGATCCAAATGATGCCCAATTACAAAGATCTCAAGCCAACGGAGGTGATTGGAAGAATTGTTGCTCATGAGATGTCACTTAAGGATAAAGAGGAACTTCACAACAAATCAAGTGGTGCCTATAAAGCCTCATGTGAAGCCCCTACATC